>NC_035924.1:300774-559674 GCF_000348985.1 Huiozyma naganishii CBS 8797
CAGTTTGTTGACTGTAAGTTTTCGAAATGGTTCGTGGACGTTTCTCTATCCTGGTTGATACTTTCCTCGAAGATGGACACTGAGTCTCTAATGAACAAGTGGGCGAAATGTTTCGCCAAGTCGTAGTCCAACGGTGCGATATCGTTCTCCAACAACCTCTTCAAGACGGTCGTATTAACGGGGACGTTTGCGTCGTTGTAGGTCCTGTTGAAGAACTTGTTGTGCCCACCCAAAAACAGGTCCACGGCGCTGTACCGTGACTTCGGTATTCTCTGTAAATGTTTGCGGTCTCTCGGGGCAACACCACCACACCCGGCAATGTTGTACTGGGGCAACGCTGGTTCCTCGGATCTTTCCCATGGAGTCCTACAATCGACGGCGCCCGAGATGACGTTCCACCTGACGTCCTGGTCCGCGAGCCACCCCTTGAACACGGGTGCCGCTGCCGACAGCGAGAGCAAGACTGGAGCGAAGTTCACCAGTGAGTCGTACAAGAACCTAGCCTTTTCTATATTTGGTGCCTGGTACGTCATCTGCAGACAGGAGGACCCCATACCGAACCCCATGGCGTCCATGTAGATATGCCCTGGTTTCGAGACCTCTGCGGCCTCCATATCCTCTGGCACGAACCAATCCCTGGGGTAAATCGAGGTATCGTGCTTGGGGGTCTTTTCGTCCTTGTACATTGGGATATTGATGCACACTTTTTCACCCCGCCTGGTTCTGATATTCGCCGTCAAAGTGGGGAAACGGACGTGTCTGTTAATAATCTCATCTGGCAGGAACAGGGACCTGGAGGCACTGTTCTTGTGATTCCACGGGTTTGGAATGTTGATGAAGTTGTCTGTACCGAGTCTCGGGAACGACGTCAACGAAAGAACGACGTACCGGGTATGTTTCTCTGCACTGTTAAACTTCGACAGTTTGTAGTCTGCAATTTTCCTTCTCTGCGCCATGTTATATTCGACGTACGACTCGTCAGCGAGCCCATGGTAGGGCACACCGGGAGTAGCCTCGATCATGTACCTCCCGTACTCCGGGTGGAACTCCACGTTGTGCTCCTTACACAGCAACTTACTGCTTGGGTCGGTGTTCAATTCCGTGAGCACGTAGTCGTGCACCACGTCGACCATGGCGTTTGAATTCCCGTTATCCACCTCCACCATCATGTACTCCAGTTCGTCCCCCCAGTACAGCGGGTCATTATCTCTCTTGCCGGCCTTCTGGAACACGTACAGCAGTTGTTCTATGCCCTCTGTCCTGATATGTTCCGAGTACCTCCTCGCCTCATCCCAGCACAGCGGAGTCCCCGCTGCCAGCAATCCCATCAGCAGTATATTCCAGAGCCAAGCGAAGACAGCACCAAGCTTTGCTGCAGTATACGAGGAAGCAGAGAACTAGAAAAAAAAAACTACCGAGAGGCAAGGAAGAAAGACGATGCCCTGCAATATAGTATATATATATCAGGCAAAACGTGTGGGACAAAGGGATGAAAAAGCAGAAGATAAGCCAAGTGCCAGAACAGAACTCTCGGAACCGTCAACCACCCGTGGCCGCGGCTGCAGCTACTGCAGCCGCGCGCTCTGTGCACCGAGGCTGCCACAGCAGCTCTTACTAAGCAGCTGCTGTGGCAGCCACAGTTTGCAGCGCAGCGCGCGGTGCGAGGGGTGCCCGTGGACCTCGTGCGGGACGGCATTCCGCACGAGGTTTTGTGTTACCCGGAGTGCTTTGTTTTTTGCACAGTGGAGGGGGGAACACAGTACAGCACCGTTGTCTATATACCTTTTGGACAGAGCGTGGCACTGCAAGTGCTGTCACAGTCTGCGGGAACTGCCCACCACTGTCACTGTTATCCCGGTTGGGCAACTACTACACAACAAGAAATGCTCGTGTGTGTGTGTGTGTGTGTTTAGCACTATCCCATCACGTGCAATCCCGCAGTCACGTGATATGGTCTAGAGCAGTGCGTGTCACACGGTGCCGGCGGTGCCGCACCGCTGCTCCACAGTTGCCCCGGGGCGGCCGTGTGGAGTGACTTGCTGGCTGGCGGTCCGTCTCGAGAGGGAGAGGGTCCCTTTCTAGTTTTGGTTATGTAGCTTGTTCCTGTGCGGTACGCCTTGCACCGGTTCTTGAGATAGCAGTGCTCGTAGAGACGTACCCTCCACGACACTCGCCTGATATATCGGGTCTCGCTGTGTTCGAAAATTTTCTGTTTTTTTTCTTTCTCGTCCAGAATTTTTTTGCTTCCTCTTCCTCGATATTTTTCGATATTTTTCAGTTGGAATTTTAATCACCAGATTTTTAGGCGGGGGACGTCAGGATCGTTAAGTGGTTCTGCAGCACACACACACACACACACACCTAAGGGCTGCTGCGCAGGTCTCTTTCTAGTTGTTGGCTTACATTCTGGAAAGAAAGGGAATACCCAGACTCATAGCTACTATTCCCCCACATTGTTTTCTATTAATTAATTATTCGCATTTTAATTTGCATTGGGTGGCTCACACTATAATTTAATAAGACTCACTGCCCTGCCACACCATGTCTGGGTCGTTTTGGAAGTTCGGCCAGGACTACTCCATGGAGTCCAACGTGTCACAACTGCTGAATAGAGCGTTCGTCAAGAAACCACCACAGCAGGGTGACGGTGAAGAAAGTGTTTCACCGAAATCGGAGGAGGAGGTCGATGACTACGAGCCAAACCTGGATATACTGGACGATCTCGTCGACGACGAGGAGCTCTACACGGAGCTCATGTGCTCCAATTTCAAACTGATCGTGTACTTCAAGTACCCGGCAGTCCTCGATAAACTCATCGACTACGTCACAAACGAGAAGTTCCTGAGGGATTCCCGTGGCGTCGGAAACCTGGTGGAGCCGTCGGAGAACAGCAGCGTCACAGATCTTAACCAGGAGGTCATCGTCCTCTCGGAGGATGAACAGAGGGATAACTTGCAATCACTCGAGGAGGAGAGGGAGAGGGATAACTCGGATGCAGGGTCAGACGTCTCAGAGGAGACAAGCGTCACTCTGCCCCCGGAGTCAGAGGAGCAAGTAGAGTCCAGGAGGGCGCGGATGGCCGCGGAGGTCCTCTCAGCGGACGTCTGGCAGATCTCAACGGCAATTATAGACAACCACGCCTTGCTAGACAAGATCTGGGCCATGATCAATAACCTGGACTCCGAGATCTCAGTCGTCGTCTCGACCTACTTTATGAAGATCAACGAGAGATTACTCGACACAAATATAAATAAAATGATCGCTTTCATCCTGGAGAAGGGGAACCTCGTAGATGAGTTCCTCAAACATATCGATAACCCGTCGCTAATGGATTTCCTACTGAAAGTGATCTCGACAGATAAAGCGGACTCCCCGACAGGGGTGATCTCTCACCTGAGGGATCAGGACTTCATCGGGAAACTACTAGACCTATTGGATTCAGATAAACACGACGACTCGATACAGTCCGCGGCCGCAGATTTCATCAAGGCGTTTGTCACTCTCAGTGCCAATTCAAACAACGAAATCTCAATGGGCATCGGCCCGAACGAACTCACGAGACAGCTCGTCTCAGAGCAAATGATAACACGACTGATCACAACGATGCTGAAGGGCGGCACCTCGCTCAGCAACGGTGTCGGCATCATCATCGAGCTGATCCGCAAGAATAACTCCGATTACGATTTCATACAGGTGCTGTACACCACTTTGGAGACGCATCCACCATGTGACAGAGACCCAATACATCTGACGTACCTGATCAAGATCTTTGCACAGTACATGCCGCAATTCGCAAAATTGTTGGAGTCCCTAAAGAGGACGGGCATGTTGACACCGTTTGGGTCCATCGAACCATTGGGGTTCGAGAGATTCAAGATTTGTGAGTTAGTCGCAGAACTGTTACATTGCTCTAACATGACGCTCTTAAATGAATCGAACGGTGAAGCCTCCACAAGGCAGAGAGACCTCGTGCGGTTACAAACGTTGTACCCTGATGAATACCCAGAGGAGAAAATTAGTGAAGAACTCGCTAACTTGTCCTTGAAGGACACTACTAAAAGCGATTCTCAGAAATTGGGAGCCGATGCGGGGCGCAATACTGGCGAACAGAGCTCAGAGGATTACGAACAATCGTTGGAGATATACCCAAACGATGTCATTAGCAATTCTGAAGAGTTGGAAGCTAAACTACGCGAGTCCAATATCCCCGGCGACAACTTAAAGATTTCACTCCTGGATACAGGGATACTCAGATACATCATTGGTATGTTTTTCAAGTTTGAGTGGAACAATTTCCTCCATAACGTTGTCTTCGATATCGTGCAGCAAATCTTCAATGGACCCTTGAAGTCCGGGTATAACAGATTCCTACTGTCGGATCTGTTGAGTAACGCGAGACTGACGGATAAAATCATCGAGGGTGACTTGAAATGTATTGAGTACGAAAAGGAGGAGGGGACCCGTTTGGGCTACATGGGCCATCTGACGTTGATTGCGGAGGAAGTCGCGAAATTTGTAGAGTACATCGATGAAATGAAGGTCACATTCTCTGATTTCGGTATACTAGACGTACTGACCGAGGAAAAATGGCAGGAATTCATGGATACGACGCTGGCGGAGACAAGGGAAAAGTATAACACTGTTCTTGGCGATTTCGTCATTGAAGAGGATGAGGAGGAAAAGGGCATGCGTGAGGAGGCCAGCGAGCAAGGAATGCCCCCCGCGGACGGGGATATGAACCCGCAAGACGAGGACTTTGACTACTATCAAGAAAACATCGATGGAACCCACAACCAGTACGATTACATTGAAAACGAAAATGATGAGCACAACCAGGATACGGATGACTACTACGAGTATGAAGATGCCTCCGGACACAAGACTGTTCTAGACCTAAGTAACAAAGAACATGAACAGGAAGATGGCGAGGAGAATGGCACGGAGAATGGCGGCGAAAACAATGAATACCACGATTCTGTAGAGGACCCACCGGCTCTGTCTTCTCCGAAACCTTCTCGACCATACATCGACAACATGTATCGTCAAAACGGTAATACGCATAGCGATGACGACGAGGATGACTACGTCGATCCCAACGACGATGGCCAATCGTACGCAAAGCCAGATCACCCGCTGTACAATGATTTAATTCTGCCAACTTCCACGAAACTGCATGTAAATTCCGGGACGGACAGTGATACGGAGAAAAATGATGGGACGGACGATGCATCGGACGATGATTCCGACGGATCCGACGACGAAATCGGGTATTCGCTGTGCAGATCCGCAACGATAGAAAACACAGACTTTTCATCAAACAACATTTAATTCTTCCATCTAATCATACCATCATCTCAATAATACATAATAATACTTTGTAACTATTTTTTTCTTCTTGCACAATTTCAAAGCATCTTTAACTATTTTAGCAGTTGGTGGTTAGCCGTATCATAAAGAACAGTTATGGGGGCACAGAAAACAGGTTATGGCTTTGAAGAAGAGAAGTAAGATAAAATTACCGGCCTTAGTGAACGATGACGAAGATGATGATTATAAAAAGCAGACTAGTAACACTCTACTCCCGCAACTAAGCGAGAGCGACGATGAAAATGACAATGCAGATGTAACAATTAAGCTCGAGAAGAGCAGAGCCAGAAGAAATAAACTTCGAGCCACTTTTGAAACACAGGACAGAGTACCTGAACCATCGAGTAATATACTTTACCATGATGAGATCGACCTTTTGAAACAGAAAAAAGAGAGGAAGGATGATACTCAAGAAGTAGTCTTGAACATGGAGGACATGGTCGAAAGAGGCGACATTTCTGATACCGAAGTTGTGTCCCCCAACAACGAGAAGATTAGACCGAAGACAAATGTACAATTGGAGGAAACGAAATATTTCAAAATGCTCAATTCTGAAGACAAGTCTGACATCATAGACACAATAAATCGACAAGGTGGAGTAGAAAAAGATAATGAAAGAGACGACATTGCTGATTTCGTGATGACAGAGTTTGAGGATGAGCGACTAGCCTTAACTTCCAAAGAATTACGAAGGCAAGTGGAGCTCAAAAGAAGACTTATCAAGGAAACCCTGCAGAACGATGAGCATGGTTCTTCGGATGAGCAAGAATGGGAGGAGCACGTTTTAGAGAAGAATCAAGTGAAGCTTGATCAGGGGCTGAAATTGCCCGAGTTGAGCGAACTTGATGAGAAAGATATAAACGAGGATATTGACACCCTTCTTAAGCGGCAAAATGTGAAGCTGGACCGAGTAAAGTTACAAAACAAACATGCACAAGAAGAGTACCACACTCTAGAAAAGGAAAGAGATACTCTACTGGACTCATTGAATAGCATTTCATTCACTTAGCATACATGTTTAGGTATATGAGAGAGAGAAGAAAAGCAGAGCATAGGCCATCAGCTTTTACCTCTTGCTGAACTAGTTTATGGGGGACCTAGTTGTTCAGAGGGATCGGCATCCCAGAGTGTTCCTCTACGTTGAACAACGTTGCCATATCTTCCTCCCCATCCTGCAAAGGTAACGTGTGTTTTATTACCTGAATATGGTTGGCTTCAGTGAGTGTTGAACTAGTCGTTCTTCTCTTCCGTTTGGCGTAGTTTGGCACAAACTCTATCTTGTACCTGCTCCATTGTGCTGCCAAGTCTTCATCAACAGTGTCATCCCAGTGTGTTGTCGTTGTTTCTTTAGAAATGTGGTCGTTTGCCATTAGCATTGATTCATCGTACGATGGCGGTGCGATATCCGTCTTTGGGTCATTAATGAGAAGCGAAAATGGGTCCGAGTCGTCTGAATCGATTATAGCGGTCTCCGATTCGTTTCTTGCAGATTTCGGAACAGCCTGCGCCGTGGTCAATCCCTGCGGTAGCACCCTTGGTTGATATATGTTTGACAAGAATTTGGGTGTTTTCAGGAGAGGTTCCGAGCGCCGTTTGGTTGTGTGTACTAACCTTGTTACATTGCTTGGGTTTGAACCGGGCACTACCACGACGTTCGGTATTGTTACATCCGTGGAGAAGACATCTGGGGATAATATTGCAGTCTGATAAATCTCCTTCGGGAAACGTCTATTAGATGAGTGGAACTGTTGGTCAGTTGCGTTGCTGTTGCGAACTGTTGTATCGTATCTGGGTGGCAGGATGTTTGCATGGGAGCAAAGTTTATTTACTAGTTGAATCGGGGTATCCACTGTAACTTCAAAATGTTTCCTCTCGTCTGAGATCATCTTTGAGATCCTCAGCGATACTTGTAACCAGTGATTAATCTCGACCTCTCTCGAGTTCGTATCTGGGTGGAATTGTTTGAAGCTGTTGAATATCTGTGGCACGTATACGTCGTACTCGAACAGTTTGTTCGCGAGACACGTTTGACCGTTCCCGTCCCCGTTGTTGGTGTCACCTTCATCCTCCTGTAACAGGTTCCCATAACTTTTCACCTCATTCTTCGGCCTTCTCTTGAAGAAGTCCAGTACGCCATTCGTGTCGTTTTCAGGTCCATTATGTTCCAACAACAGGTATTTGTTCTGGGGCCCTCTCCTGTGGAATTCCTTATCTGCATCTGCCCTCCGTGGTATGTACCTGTAATTGATGGTTTCAGTGAGGTAGATTCTGACTCTATGTAGATGCACCTTTTCGATGGGCATTGCGTACACGGATATGGGCAAGTAGGCGTCTAGCAGTGCGGATTTCGAGGAAACGGTGATCTCGTAGAAGAGAGAGTCCTTCCAGTTCTTTGCGATCACTATTGGTTCTGTATCAGCTAGTGAGTCCTCGTGTGGGGACCGGACCACCTGGACGGGCACCTTCCCGCAGAGTGGTTTCCGCTTATGTGGTTTCCATATCTCTAGGGACAAGTTGTACTTCGTCTGTGCATAGTCAACTCTCACGGATTCCTGCGCTGTCGGTGGGACGACGTACTCGAAGTAGTAACTATAGTTCCTCCCCGCTGTGAGCAGAGTCTCACTACTCACAAACTCCCATCTGTGTCGCAGTATCGTCTTAATCTGTTGTTGCTGCTGCTGTCTCAGTTCAAGGTCCCTCGAATGTGCGAACTCTGGCCAGCTCATCTCCAGTTGTCCCAGAAACTCCAAGTTCACCCGTTGCACGGCCACGTCCCTTGTTGGGCATATATGGAGTGTACCTCTGAGCACCGCTGAGGGATCTGCCTGGGACCGGGGGACCCGCCGTCCTTTACGAAGAGCACGTTTTCCGCGAGCTCGATGTACGCCCTGAGCGTAGAGCTCTGGCACACGGGTACGCCGTACTGCTGCAGCTCACCATCATAACCCGGGAGCAACATGTGTCTACTACAGCTAGTGATAAGCACCCACCCACGCACAGCCCTCGAATAAAGGGTGCAACTACATAGACTCCACACTCATTCAAACATAGCATATATATATGTATGTATGTATGTATGTACGTACGTGCGATATGCTTGCACTTGTTATCGCAACGCATCCATTACTATCAAGTCGACGACAGCGTCGCGATAAGCATCTCCAGTTAATGTCCCCCGCACAGCAACCAACCAAAAGTGGCAGATAAGAGCTTCGCGGTCACTCGGCACAGCCGTGCAACTGCCGGACAAGCTCTTGGGGACCGTCCGCTGCGACGAACCCCTGCAGAAGCGCGTTCACCTGCGCGAGGTCGCAGTAGTTGTCGTAGATGGTGCTCTTGATCGAGTTGTGCGTCTCGTTCTCGCGGCCGAGCAGCGTGTTGTGCAGCGCGACGAGCTGCCTGAACGTTTGCGTGCTCGCGTCCGTGTCGTCGTGGTCCGTGCTGGCTTCGCTGTTCGGTGCTGATGCTGGTGGCGGTGCCAGCTCTGGCGCCGGCTGGACAGTGTGGGGCGCCGGAGTTGGCTCGCGCTGCTCGGGGGTCGCCCGGTATTGCGACAGCAGCAGCTCCCGGTCCCGCGTGAGCCGTGCAACGCGCAGCGACTTCTTGTGGGTGATCTGCTCCGCCATGACCGTGCGATGCGAGACCGTGGTCGGAGCCGTGAAGCGAGAGCTGGCGTGCCCCGCAGTGAAGTGAATCCGGCTCTTCAGCTCTTCGAGAAAATAAAAATAAAGTGGGAAGGAAGAGGGGCACAGCACAAATTCGCGCAGTTTGGGACGACGTTGGGACTTGGAACTGGTCTACAAAGCAGACTGGACAGACGCTAGTGACCTGGTGGACGGGGATTGTATCTAGTATTTACCAGCAGTCTATATCAGAGGAGGATTCTTTTGCTTTGACTCGTTTTGTTTTGTTTCGTTTAGCTTTTAGGTACATTCACGGGAATCTCTCGTACTGCTCTGCTAATTTTTGGAATTGTCAACATTGGAACAGGTGCACACACCGGAAAGTTCACTATACAATTACCCTAGCTTACACGCTGCTTCAAGTTGTGCTTTCTTTTTGGGCATTTTATCTGAAGTTATCATCAATTGGATATTGTCAGATCCAATTATTTGCACCCAGCTTACTGCTATTTTGCTCGCTTGATTCACTCACCAAGAGATCGACATGTTCAAAAGCTTCTTTGGGTCGAAGGAACCCACTCTCTCGAGGGAGGAAATGACAAAAGTCGTTTTGAAGCAGGCGCACGATTTCGAGATCGCGCTGAAGGCAATGGACTACGTCCTCGACGACAGGGCCGAGCAGGGGCTCTACCTCTTGGAACAACAGAGGAAGCAGCTCACACAGGACCCCAATGCCGACGAAACGATTAATATCCTCGCTAGAGGTGTCATCGAGTTCTTAGAGGCCACACTGTCATTCGAGATCAAAGAGATGAAAATCGCATCAGAGACACTAGGTAAAGCGGAACAGTTGTCCCTCAAGTCAAAGGCTCGCGTGGAGAAGGAGAAGATTAAGAGTAGCTCCGTATACCCGCCAGGTACTCTGTACGCAGTCACATACACGGAGTCCTGCCTGCTGCATGCGCTGCTGATGCTCTTCAGCGAAAGCATGATGGAGGCAGCAAAGGCCGTGTTGAAGCTCAGAAAGGCGTACTACACTCTACAGGAGATCTTTGAAACCATAAAGAAGGCTAGGGAACAGGGCAAAAAAACCGCCTCTACCACCAACACCACGACAACGGGGAACGATTCCTCACAAAGAAGTCACTCGTCCTCCTCAGCTTCGTTCATTTCAATGGACGGTAAAGAGTTTGTGTCCGCTGATATCCCGTACAAACTCTCTCAGCAGGAGCAAAAGGACAAAGAAATCCTGGAGTACGCGGAACTGGTCCACACTATGAAGACTGCAAGGCTTTCAGGGGGCCACATCGACAATTCCCCAGCGATCAACAGACTTAGAGACGAGCTTGGCCTCGAGGCGTTGAACAACCTCCCAAGGGAAAGTGTTACGGAACACACGTACTTGTCTCACGACATCGATGACAGTCAGGCAACGGTAGACGAGTTCATCGACTCCGGTGTCAGCCTGTGTTTTGGTATCTTGCAAGTAGTGCTCTCTTTGCTCCCACCGGCTATCGGCGCAGTGTTGTCCGTTATCGGGTTCAAGGGGTCACGCGAGGAGGGGCTCAGATTGGTCTGGAGATCCACTAAGCAGAGAAACGTCCACGGCTGTATTGGCCTTTTGGCACTGATGTTCTACTACGACGGACCGTTCCAATTCACGGACGATGATTTCGACATCCCTGCAACAACATCGCCAACCCAACCATCGAGGCCAATGTCTCCCTCGTTGTCCCGGAAAAGCACGGAGGAAACGATCGGGTCCCGCTCAGCGGGTACGCGCTCAGTAACGTCCCAGTCCGACAGTAAAAAAATGACCAAGCTCTCCTCCGCGCAATCCTCGGCACACCAGCAACAGGAGGGAAACAGTGTGGATACCATGGACGAACCAACACTGCTGCATCCAGGGAAGATCCTGGAAAAGGCTCTGCTCCAGGCGAGAGCTTTGTTTCCAAACAGCGCTCTATGGTTGCTGAATGAGGCTCGCATGCTGTCCGGTAAAGGTAGACTGCGGGAGGCAGTCCAATTGATGGACTCCATTGATGTGAACCACATCCACATGAGACAGGTCAAAGTGTTGATGATCTTCGACCGTGCTATTACGTTGGTCCACCTCCACGAGTACGATAGGGCAGCAGACGACTTGTTGGCATTGATAGACATCAGTGACTGGTCGCACGCTCTATACACGTATTTTGCAGGGTGTTGTTACCTGGAGAACTGGAGAAGGTGCACCATGGGACTGATGGACGAGAAGAATTCAAAGGGTGCAGAGTGGTACAAGACTAACGCGACCAAATTGATATTCAGTGCGTCAGATCATTTGGGGAAGAAGACCTTCAAAGCGAAGAACTTACCGCTCGACAGATTCATGTTGAGGAAAGTGGAGCAGTTCCGCAGCATGCAAAAGAGTTTGAAATTGGACGACCCATTGGACGCGATTGCAACATCCCCTGTTCACGAACTGGCATACTTCTACAACGGGTACAACAGAATGACTCAAGACGGCCTACAGCTGACGATGAAGATGTTGACAGAATTCACCAACCCGGCTATCGAGGCGAAGAACCCGGACCAAGAGCTCATCAAGGACATCCTTGTCTCGTTGACTCTAAGAAGACTGGGCAAGATCCAGGAAGGCTGTGATATCCTTGACCAGAAGGTTCTTCCACAACTGTTCACCATGGAGTACGGGAAAGTGAAGTACGTCAAGAAGACGGAGGACCCATGGGCTTACCCAACTGCATTCTATGAGCGCGCTTTGTTCTGCTGGAAACTGAACGGAATGAACGATTTACCAGAGAGTAGAGAGTGGCTTGTGAGAGCACAGAACTATGCGGCCGATTACGAGTTAAGTACCCGTGTTGGGATGAAGATCAAAGCTGCCCTGGACAGAGTAGAACACTCTATGACTTAAACGTTTCTCTGGAGAGCCTTTTTTATTGAGATTTTTTATGCCATTATGCACATACAACAAGTACGTATATATATCGAAGTATAGATACATGCAACTTATCACTTGACGATCAGACTGCATACATACAGTTTAGCGGTACCATTTGCGGACTCCTACGCTGCTTCTTGAACTTGTTTCTGGTATACTACTTTCTCGTGCACGTGCACTGCTTCCCTCAATATTCGCTAGAAATGAACTGTTAATGCCAAAAGTTCCAAAGGAGAGTGTAGCCCTTGCATAGCGGAATATTCAGCACACACGCCGTAGCAAGCAATGCACACCGCCGCTGTAGATGCTGAACACGAATATGTGTATGAGGATGACTTTGATGGGAATAGTTTCGATGATACATCTGCTGAGAAATACACGGACATGGCAGCCGGGAAGAAACGCAACAGCATAATGAGTCAAGAGTCTGAGTTCGAGATCGATGACCAACTATACAGCGATGATGATGGTACTGACGCATATAATGACTATACCCTTGTAGAGCCTCTCAGTACAGTTTCTGCAAGAGAGCTGAATCAAGGAACAGTCCCCAACCTAAAATATGAATGCCTTACCGCACAAAGCATCTTTGAGAAGATGGTTGAACGAGTGAACCACTTAAAGCTTATATTTAACATTTGCACAGAAGACCTGCTAAGTTTGATGCAACATTTCGATTGGAACGAGGAGCGGCTATTGGAAAGCTGGACTGATAAGATGGACGATCTGCTGGTAGAAATAGGGCTTAAAAATGCATCAGAAACAGTATCTGGGACACAAATAGACGCTTCAAACGGTACAGAAACTGCTCGAACTTTGAACTTTCGAAACAACTTCTCATGCATGATCTGCTGTGAGGAGAAAACAACAAATACCTTTTCCCTTGAATGTGGACATGAATATTGTATCGATTGCTACAGACACTATGTTAACGATAAGCTGAACAGTGGGAACATTATATCATGTATAGGATGCTCGTTGGCACTGAAGAATGACGATATTGATAAAATAACGGGCTCTCCATCCTCCAAAAAACTAATGATGTCATCGATTAAGAGCTTTGTTCAGAAACACAATAAAAATTACAGATGGTGCCCGTTCACAGATTGCAACTATATTATACATCTAAAAGACACTTCCTCACTAGATGAATATGCAAGATTGCATTATTCGCCGTTTGTAAAATGCAGCGACTCCCACAGATTTTGTTTCAGCTGTGCTTTTGAAATACATGCCCCTGCCGATTGTAATGTGACAGCCTTATGGGTAAATAAGTCTCGGAAGGAATCCGCCAATTTGAATTGGGTATTATCAAATACGAAGGAATGTCCAAAGTGTTCTGTGAATATCGAAAAGGATGGTGGGTGCAACCATATGGTATGTTCGGGTTGCAAGTATGAATTTTGCTGGATTTGCGAACGAGATTGGACTCCTCATGGTAAAAGTTTCTATCAGTGCACTTTATACAAGAGTGACGATGACAAGAAAAATGCAAAGACATCACTGGAAGTGGCAGCAAAAACACTGAAAAAGTACACCTTCTACTACAAAATGTTCAATGCACAAGAAGAGTCAGCGAAGTTGGATTGGACTTTAGGGCAGGCAGTTGGGGCAAAAGTGCGCTTACTGCAAGAAAAAATGGGAGTTTCTTGGATAGAGGGACAATTTTTGGCAGAAAGCGTTCGAACGCTATATGAGGGGAGAACAGCTTTGAAGTGGTCCTTCGCAGTTGCGTATTATTCAGATGCATCGCATAATCTCACAAAGATTTTTGTGGATAACCAGAGCTTGTTATCTGCAGCGGTTGAGGATTTGTCCGAACTATTAGAGATAAAGGAACCCGCAAAAATCATGGACAGGAAAACAGATTTCTATAATAAGGCGGGATATGTTGAAAACAGAACATCTGCATTGATTGAATGTGGACGGGACCTATTATGCAAGGGTATATGTAAACCTGTCTAATTGAATGGGCTGTAACTCCTTTATGTTTCTAAACATATATGGAAACATCGTTCTCCTTTCGAATTCATTATATTTACATCGTCTATTCTCCTCTTATTCATTGCTGATTTCTAAAAGAACTCCGCTTCAGAGAGGACGGTAAGTATTTAAAAGGGATGCATTTGACTCTTTGTATAACAAGAATATTTATCGACTGGTGCTAGTGAATGTCAATGAGTAAATAAATTATGCTATTGTCTTCAATTCTGCCTCCAAAACGTCTAACAGGGACTCTGCCTCAAGCTTTCTTCTTGCCGCCTTTATCCACTCGTCACACAGCACACGCGGCCATCCTTGTAACTGTACTACGTCCTCGACTGCACTCTTTAGGTCCGACATCCCAATCTCGCTCTGAATCTTGGAGAATACTGCGTCCATATCGTTTTCTTCAGCGGAAACACCCTTTTTCGTAAATAAGAGGAAGGACATAACCTTAGCGGTTAAGTGACCCAAAATACCGGCATTTGGTGGAAGCAATGAGGCTGTTTTAAAGTCTTTCTCTAGCAAGCTCCACCTATTATACAATTGCTCGTTAGATAGGACTTTCTCATCGGTAGTAATCGCAAGCAATTCAGAGATAGCGACGTCGAGCAACTGGGGACTCTTCTTCTTTGAGTTGCAACGGCAGTTCTTATGATCACCACTATTCCCAGCACTACTACAGCATTTGCATTTTTTGGAGGTCGACGAAAGGATAGAAGCGATCATGTCCAAATGTTGAGCTTGACTACCGATGTCGATGCTATAGGAGTCCAATGAGGCCAGCTTCCCCTTCATCTTGCTCACTAAAGAAAACAGTTCTGTGATAGCGGTATCTCTCATCAGTCTTTGGTTTAAAGAATCAAGGATGGTAGCAAACTGATTTACCCTGTAGTCCAATTCCAGCAAGTTTTCCAGCTTACCGTTTCTCTCTCTTTCTAGTTTGGAAGTGATGATTTTATTGAATTCTTCTACCTGAGTGATGGACAAAAATGCGATCTCATTTGCATGTTTAGACTTTAGCTTGTCCTCGTTGGCCTTCAATCCTGTGGCTAGTGTTTCGGCAGCTCGTTCTTCCAATGCCTCTTTAAATTGGTTGAATTTTTCGTCGTATTTTGCTCTGATCTCTGAAGTTTTCGCTTCGACTTCTCCAGCAAACTTGTTGTCCAGCTCTTTCAGACGATCTTCTGTCCCGGATATTACGCGAGAGTCAATATTTTTGTCAAGCTCGCTGTCTAACTCGGTCAAATGAGAGAACAGCCCTTCAATAACCTGAGATAGCTCGTTCTTCTCCTTAGTTTTCAAGGGGATATCATGAACGTTCAGCATAGCAATCACAGCGTTCATGTTCTTCGCAACCTCCTTCAATCTGGGATCATCAATATTTTCTACGCCGTCAAACATAGAGAGATCCAAAGATCTTTTAGCGGGCTTCTCGGGAACGGGCCTTTGCGTTTTTTCCGGGGACTCTGGCCGGTATACGGGGATCCCCACCGTGCGTCCTGTGATAAAGCTACTATATTTATCCTTCAATCTCTCCCAGACCCTGCTCGGATCCAGATTCAAATCACCTCTGTTCTCATACAGCTTAATTGCAGATTCTCCATAGGGAACTCTATTCACGAAAAAATTGCCAAACTGCCCATTCCGTTCTGACAAAAGAACACCACCTCCATAAACCGAGAGTATAGAAACACCCAGTAGCAAACATGTGTTTCTAAACTTATGGCTCTTCTCGGACTCATTTGTGACTACTCCAGTGTTAATAGTGGAGTAACGAACCCTTTTCGAAACTGTTGCAATTGAGTTTCTTGGAATTGAAGTCTTCATCATATTTTTGCAACTATTCGCAAAAGGAGTACTTGCTCAAACCAAATAACAGCAATAAATACCGTGTAAATTCCCTTACTTCCCCAAACTCCAACTTCAAAGCCTTTCGTAGTGCTTGTTCAGTTGTCAAACGTCTAATTCTAGTTCCTTTAAATTTTTGAATATCTTATTATTCCCATTCTTTGATATGATTGGACAAAAAGCATACCTCGTCTGGATCTCCTCCTGCATGCGGTAAACCAATAGTCCACCCAGGTTTGAATAACAAGCACACTCACTCAGATGTTCACTGGCAACTTACGTGGCTCAAGGACCCCATCTTAGGACGTGTAGGAACCACCTCTCTCAAACACACCCTTCTTCGGGAATCTGAATACCGCATTGAGACAAGTAAGCCTAAAGGAGTAACTGTTACCATATTTGGGGAAACAAACCAAAACAGTAAATTGTTACTACTTTGGGAGACACATTTTGAAACAAGAAATTAATTACCATATTGGGACACAATGCTTAAAACAGGTAATTTTTACTATTTTGGGAAGTAGACATGGGCTGTGCAGCATTTCAGCGAAATTTAAAAAAAGGATTCAGAGCGAAGTGGCCTCCCTCTCTGTACGAGTTGAGAGCAACAGTGGACAGCCCTCGTTCGTATTTATACACAGGAACACACATTTCTGGGAAGGACTTACGTTACTTGGTTTGGAAGATAACTACTGTTTTTTTTTAGCCTGTGCATCCAATCATCATAATAATACATATACCATATACTCAACAGGATGTTACAATTCAAACTGGTACTACTGGGTGACTCGTCCGTTGGTAAGTCCTCTATAGTGCACCGTTTTGTGAAGGATACATTTGACGAGCTGCGGGAGTCGACGATTGGTGCGGCGTTTCTGTCGCAGACTATAAAAGTGGAGAGTGAGGACCAACAGGAGGTGGTTATCAAGTTTGAAATTTGGGACACGGCAGGGCAAGAGAGGTACAAATCTTTGGCCCCCATGTACTATAGAAACGCAAATGCTGCTCTGGTTGTCTACGACGTTACACAGGAGGATTCGCTGAATAAGGCTAAGGCGTGGGTGGAGGAGTTGAAGAATAAAGTGGGCGATGAGGATCTGGTCATTTTTCTCGTCGGTAACAAAGTTGATCTCTGCGAGGGGAGCGACAACGAGGATAAGAGGGCCGTCGCTGCGACTCTGGCCAAGCAGTACGCGGAGGATCAAGGGTTGATGTTCGATGAGGTCAGTGCTAAGACGGGACACGGCGTGAAAGAGGTGTTCCAAGCAATTGGACAGAGATTGTACGATACTAAGAAAGAGGAACTGGCGACGAGGCAGAGGGGGAATGGTAACGACGGCCAAGTCGACATCAATGTCCCAAGACCATCGACAAACGACACCACGGGCTGTTGTAGCTGAATCTCTATAAAGAAACAACCCTAAAACGTCACATATATAAGCAAAGTTATAGCGCAATAATATTAAACACCAAAAAAATACGTGTTCATCCGCGTTCTATGCTGTGTGAATCAGTTTAGATTTTACACCTAAGCGATAATGTTGAAGGGCACTAGACAGAGCAATGAATGAGAAAAAAAAGAAGAAACCGTTTACATTATAATATACATACGTACGAAGAAGAAAGTTGGAGGAGGGGGAAGCAGAGGAGATGATGAATTTACCTGTGCTTCATCACCTCGGAGGTTATGAACTCACCGTTTAAGCCAATGGCTGGACATTGTCAGCGTATTGACCACCGAAGTTCCCAGCAGACTGGTAAGAACAGATGACGTAGTCACCCCAGTAACTCCCACAGCTCTTAGAGGCACAACCAACTTGGGTAGTGCTCTTCCAGACAACTTGGGTGAAATGACCAGTGTTCTCGCTGAAACCTGGGTTACCGTAGTTGTATTGAGAGATCTCATCGTACCACGCATCCACTGCACCAGCAATACCGTAACCTTGGGAAAGGTTTTCACCGTATGGCCCACCAGAGTGGACCAAGTTACCTGAACAGTCGTAACTGTTAGCGTAGTTTTGCGCGTAGCTGGCCAATTCATCGGACCAGGTTAGAGAGGGGGTATTCTGATGCAGGGCTCTCTTGGCGTTATGTTCGTTCAACAGCTCGTTAGCGAAATCAGATAGTCCGCTGTTCGAAGATTGGGTGGTCGTGGCGGCCTGTTGAGCAACGGTAGTAGTGGCAGGAGCGATGGTAGTGGCATCTTCCGTCGTTGGAGTGGCAGCATCAGTAGCAGCGACGGTGGTTGGGGACTCAAAGTCCGCATCGTTCAAAGCCTGTTTCACGGCTGGGGTAGCGGTAGGTGCAGGAGTAGCAGCAGTGTTGTCGTCTGCAACGACCGTTGCAAAAGTGGTCATAGTCTGCCCGTCAGTGACGTAGACTACACCTTTGACCATGACGGTGGCTTGGTTGTGTACATGTTCCGTAACAGTAACAGCAGCTGGGGCAGCGAGCGCACCGGCGGTGACAGCGGACAAAAGAGCGACAGTGGAAAACTTCATATTTTTGGGATTAAAAGGAATGGTATATGCTGTGTTTCTTGTTTGCTCTACTTTTAATTCAAAACAAGAAACATATAAAGTGTACTAAGAGGAAACACGGTGCAAGAAAATACTGCTCTGTGTGGACCAGAACGACTGTTATATATGTTTCATTTGCACTTGTTTACAGACCGCACCTCAGACACGTTTCGAGCTCAGCTCCAGAGAGAAAGGTTTCATCTTGAGTATTTCCCGATTCGGCCTCGAAGTGGAAACGACACGAAAAAAAGGAGCGAATGCGGATCTTCGAACAAAAGAAAGTCACGAAAAAATATAATATAATATAACTGCTGCTGTTACCAGAGACGCGACGCTCCGCAGCAGTAGGAGTTCGCTCGAGAGTTCTGGCCAGCTCGTAGCAGCTACGGCCACGGGTCCCCTCTGCGAGAAGGGTGGACCCGCTAATACTGATTTTAGTGTGCGATTTTCGCGCAGATGGCGTCATATACATTGTACCGGAATTGCGCCTCTAAATAAAAATGAAATGAAACTATTGCACTTAATTTACCGTAAAGAGTAACAGGCCAAGATCGATTCGAAGAGAAAAGCAATTTCTTTTCCTGTAGTTTCAATATGGATCTCGGCGATGCGATCTAGTTCACGATGGTCTCGCCAGGTCGCAAAGTCTACTCTACTGGCTTTCCAGTTGGGTATTGGTGTTGCCAAGTGTTGCCAACGTCAAACTGCATCTAATTACCGATTATCAAATAGGATATTAATTGGAACATCTTTCTTTTTGCCCGGAACGCTTCTATTGAGCAGTACTGGGTGGTCACCAACATACATTGGTGACTGTAACTTTCCCCCATGTGTGTATGTAATCATCGAACTGTGTAATGCGGAGGTGTACCATGAAAATGATCTATTAAGTGCATGAATTAGTCACTGGCTTGACTTTCTTTCTTTTGATAGTGTATAATCCTACCCTATATTTCCGAAGCGTGCTTCAACGAGAGAAATCAGTGAAGAAGGTTTACAGACAGAGACTTTCTTTTTCTCCTTTTTCTTACACAGTGATAAAAGTAATTCTCTATGGTGATGTGCTCAAAAACGGCACAATGTACTGATTCAGCCGTTGTTTCCAGGTTCTTGAGCTTTGAAAATGAAACTTGAATATAGTGAAGGGCCAGGCGGAGGAGTGACCATCTTGGCAAGAAGCCAACGTGGTTTTAAGATTTCTAATGCTTGTTGAAACAGTTTATGAAAGATGACAAGGAGCGTTCTATCGTATTAGTCAACCAGTGTTTTCCCAACGATACGAAAAAGCAGAACACTGTTAGACACATACATCTTGCTACCACTTTTATTGATCTTGTAAGATGTTTAAGGGGGAGGGGGGAAGTGCACGCAAATTACAGAATCGCCTTCCAACACAGCGTGTCTCAATATTAACTTACAGACAGAACAAGGTTACCATGGAAGCATAGTAAACTGAGCAGGGGTAACTTTCACGCTATCTACATACCCGCTCTTGCGTCTATCCAACTTCTCCTGTTGCCGCTTCTTTATTTTATTTTATTTCATTTGTTTGTTTGTTTGTTTTGTTTGTTTAATTCACAATTTGGATATTTAGGGTGTTCCACGTGTAAAGTTTGCGCTCCGAAGTGTACCACGGATAGAGGAGCAGAGCACAACTTACTAGCTGTACATATCACAATTAAACAAAGAGAAGATGCAAAAAGAGGTTATCTATCTTTACGGGGGCGAGAACCAGCCAAAAGTGAAATTGACGTGTATCGCCAAAGCAAAAGATTTGCAACAGCTGACGGCATACTTCCATGAATTACAAAATCTATACCATTTGAAGTTTCGTTGCGAGGAAACCATTACCGAGAATCTCAAAGTTGAGTGTATCTCACATGGTGCCAAGGAGATGGACTCGTGGCCCTTTTACATAATCGACTACGACGAAGTCTATGACTCCTTCTACATTTGGAAAACAAACGGCAAATGGGAACTAAACAAAATGGTCAGTGCTATTTACCGCGTACATTCTGGTAGTAAGCAGGTGAATAGTACTTGGAGGAAGTACTTCTTGAGAGACTCTCGGTACAAGAAACATCCCATGAAAAACTGGCTCACACTGGCTCTCAACCAATTGAATGTTGATTGGTCGCACGTTAACCTGGATGACTTTTGGATTCAATTCAACGTGTTGTTTGACCTGCATCAGAATGACGAGACCGTTTTCAATGAGTTTTCCTTCAAGAGTTTCATTTCAATGAGTCTTTTGAGGGCAGCCATTGCTGAAAACAAGAGGTACGTGGAGGAGAAGTTGAGTCAATATTACAATTCAATGAAGAAGAACGTTGGTACTGCTAACTACAACACAATGCTTGAAAACGAACGAAAGAGCCATTCTGGGGCAGAGGGCAACGACTCCACTGTAGGGAGTAACGAGACTTCTCCTGAATTTTCTTTATTCCCAGCGGAATTCAGTGATGGTGGATCCGATGATCTCAATGCTGATGCGGTTGACCTGAACGTAGAAACCTCTGGTTTGTATACTTACAAACGAGACAGGCAAGACGGGAAGAGAAATTCGATCTCCGTACCGGCTACAAACGACCAGATCTTCGCCAACTTTAAATCGCATTTTCAAAACGTTGTGGAGGATTACGAGGTGTTTGAACTCAGAAGTAAGAAAGGTGTACCGATTCAATCAAGGGCCAGGCGCAACTCGCACAAACGAGTGCTTCAAAAGAACTCAAAAAACAGTGTTTCCAAAGCTTAGTGACCCACATATGGTAGTTAAAAGTTAGAAGCGCGGTAGTCCAGGTTGTTGCTACGTGACTTTGATTCATACTAGCACATACCCGATCACGCCTTCTTCTTCGAATCAATCGATCCAAATCATTCATTCATCTCCCTAGTCGCGAGAGATTCAATATGGTACGAGACTGTGCGAAGTAAACATTTTTTTTTTCACTTTTTTATTTGTTTACTGAAACGCCGTATTTTCGTATCCTCTACTAACTACACGTTCATGCTTCAATAAAGTGGGAGTCAAATGGGGAAGAGATTGGATGGAAGCGTTCTAAAATGTGATAACGAATGAAATATACTATAGTCGATCTATTTGTTTATACTGCTGCAGAAATTTTACCATTCTTGAATATAGAGGATTTCATGCTAGTTATTTCGATCTAGCACGTTTGTTTATAAACTACTTAGGGTTAGTACTTAAGGTAACCAACAAAAACATTTTCAAAATTCAACATACCCATATTCTTACTTGCAACGGACTGATCCCACATTTTCTTGCAATTAATTGTCTTTCTTCTTTTGTTAACCATTGTTTCTTAGTAAACACTTTCTCCAAGAATAAACGAGTACGCCTAGAAATGACCGGCCTATTCTTTTGTTCAATGATTGTAGAATATGTTTCGTACAAGTCTTTTAAAAGTCCCTTTTTCTCTGGTACATTAAGCCCCGATACAAGGATTTCCTGAAATTGAATGCGTTGTGTTAGTAGTAGAAAAGGGGCAATACTCCCTGAGAGTAAAATACGAACTGACAACATACCTAAACGGTTCATTGGACTCAACGCGGAGAAGGGGAGGAAAAAGCAGAGCACCGTATCCATTTTGTCAATCCTCAAGAGCCAAGCAGACATGTGCTGTTGTCGCGTTCAAGAAAAACTACTGTGGAAATCAAAAAAGACGTCTAACAAACCCTATCAAACGTTTATATCCTGCTTCACGAGGTCCCTGCAGATCTGACGTTGCTTTCAATGCCCTTCTGCTCAAGGTTCAATACCGCTGTCACTTTGAACGAATCGCATCTGTGTATCTTCCTTCGAGAGATCCAGTACATTTGAAAAAATATGAAATTTTTACCATAGTGTGATTGAGAGCATCGCTTTGTTTACTGTATACTGCCAAGGTCTTCCCACAGCCCACTCCCTTAAACACTCCAATTTGTACTTAAATGTATAAGGTACAGGTTGTGTTGGTTCCTCCCAGTGTGCGAGACAGTTTTGCTCCGCCGAATCTTGCTTCGGCGTTGGAGGATTCCTCGCATCTGCTGAATAATGGTATGGTTGCGGGTTTGCCAGCACAAGCTTCTGGCAACTTGCAGCAAACCAATCCCGAGGTTTCTGCACTGTACCAGAACTGGACCAATAACTCGTTCATGATGTCAAGTTTTTTGACTCAACCAAAGATGAAGAGATTTTTACACTTCACGAAGTCGAACAACACACTACTAGACTTGTCCCAAGAGATCCTGGATAAATGTGAGAAGATGTACCCGAACCTAACTGAAGATATTGAAATATTGAGTCTGCAAGACAGTAATGCATGCGATCTGGATCCAGACTTTGTCGTCAAAGATGTTTTCAGTATGGATAATACCGTACGTGTAATATTGAAGGACGAATTGGGTGAGACAAACGAGCCTGCCCCCGTATCGGTATACGCCTCAGTGAAAAGGAGAAAGCTGAATGATGGTAATCAGCAACTGGCCCCTGCGACTGCTCCTCAGGCCAGTGGATCCCTCAAGGTTGCCAAGAAACGGAGCCAGAGCTCAACTATCAAGGGCCCACCCAACCCTGGTTTGAGGATATCCACCCCGTTAGCGAATCAAATCTATCCAAATACTGTTACCAACAACTCTGATGACGAGGAGGAAGTCGGGGAGAGATCGTTTTTACCCCCACCAACGCAGCCGCAATCTCCTCCAATACGTATAAGCTCCGGTATTGAAAACTACAAAAAGGTAAAACACTCCACCGATGTAGACACCGTTTCGAGATCCGAAACGGTCGATCCCGATAAATCAAGACAACAACGTATCCTGTCTGAGACTCCTTTGCGAACAGCGATGACCCCAAACAGAGTCACTCTTACTGGCCAGAGAGTTGTTTCAGAAAATAACAATGGGCCCAGCAATGGGCTAATCTTTACAAGCACTACCACCTCTCAACACCAAGTAAATACTGCATCAAGCCCTAGAATAACATCTGGTATGCTTACAATCCCAGAACCTAAAATCGCGGAGGTTGAAGAAGAATTGAAGGAGGGGCCTTCTAGCCCTTCCTCCCTTCTACCATCTAAGGCGGATCGTATTCCTATGAAAAAACCCTATATTGAAGATCCGGCAGGCGTTGATTTAGACGGATCCATATCGTCGTCTTCATCGTCATCCTCTTCAACACATTCGGAACCAGCTTCGAAACAACTCAAGATTCACAAGCCGGAATCACTTCAAGTGGGGGAAACTAGTGCGAATGAAATAGGTGAAGGTTCTCCTATCAAGAACAGCCCCTTCAATAACATTCGACCAAACCAAGTACACAGAGAACTTGCTAACTCTAAGCAGAAAGAAACTAATGCCCCTCCGATTGTTAAAAACGGTGCAACAAAAATTAATGGCCATCCAAGTGCTCCAGTGAGAAACCGCGATTCCGAAAGGAAAAGTTCGCTTGAAGCTAAGGTAGAGAACAAATCTTTTTCGCAGAAGAGTCTGAGAAGAATAAACAGCTTTCCTGAAGATGATGAGGAAAGTTCAGGTAAGCGCTCTAGACTAGGGGAAACTGATGAGCCTATTTCTACTACTGAAGATGCGGAGAGTTCGTCCGGCGCAGATGGCGAGGACACTGTTCGTTACACTGATATCAAGTCTGATTTACATAACAACTCTCATGAGCCCATACTGAAAGGGGATCTGTTGAATATAGTTGACAAGGAAGTTGCAAAAGAAGGGAAAGTATCTCCTGTGACAAATGCCAAAACGGCAATATTGGAAAAACCACATATACGCATAAACAACTCAAAGACTGATGGTAAAGAAGCATTGGGCACGGAGATCAACCCTAATGGCAAAAATATTATTATTAACGAAAATGAACAAAAAAAGGTATTGAACATCAAGGAACTGAAAAGTGAATTAGTGGACAAAAACAGCGGCGCAAAAACAGGAAAACCTGTTCAAGAAAACACCAAACCTGAAGAAAGAAGCAAATCAATTTCCGCCGGTGTTCAACCACTTGCCTCCAGTACACAACCATCAATAGTCAGTCAACAACAAGGACACACACCGACTCTAACTCACCCCCCTGCTAATATTGGATCGGTCAAATCGAAACCTCTTCCTTTGAAGAAAGTTGTTATTGATAAGGGTAATTCTGCTTCATCAAAGTCCTCTTCAGAAGAAGATAGTTCAACGGAAGATAATTCGTCTTCAGATTTATCAGACGACACTGAGGAGAAAACTCCAAGACTATCGGCTAGAAAAGTAACGATCAAGGCAGTTCTTGAACCTAGAACAGACGACCGTGACTCGGTTAAGTCTGCAAACTCGACAAATGCAAATCTGCCGGTATCAGAGAAAAAGGGACAGTCCATATCTGTATTGCATGAAACCGAAGACTCAGATTTTTCATCCGAAGAAGCTTCTAGCTCAGATGATGAAAGGGTGGCTAGGGTCAAGAAAGTGACTATGAAGGCAAATCCAAAGAAACAAGTACAGGAAATCGTAGAAAAATCGAAGCCTCCAATTCAAAAATACGTCCCGCCTAAGAAAAATCAAAAAGTTTACTTGAGTGCTGACTATATTGATACTACGGACGAGGAGTCCTCAGAAGATGAGGGTGACGACAAAGCGGACGAGCAAACTAAGAAATTGGTGGAAGCAAAAACAGCCAACAAAAACAATGTTTTTAAAGTGGATCATAATCCTCAAAATGGGACAGGCGTTGAAGCAGCAGATAGCAAGAAGAAAACTAAGTCGAACCCTGTAAAGAAGACGGTTAATCAGAATATGGAAAAACCAAATGCTGCGGAAGATGCAAGCCATAAGAAGAAGGAAGAGTCCAAGGTTTTCCAAAAAACAGACCAAAAGGCGCTGAAGGAGACAGTTGAAAAAGCAAATAATACAGGAAACGTTGTTTCCGTGCAGAAGAAAGAGCCTAGTCAAAATGTCGCCAATTCTACTGTAAAATCGAACATGCCAAATAAGAAGGACTTGAGTAAGCTTCTTGCGCCTAAAAATGTTCAAACAAAGCCGGCTGAGTCCAAGCCTCTTCCTGGAACAGAGTTGGACCGTAAAGGTAGCAAGATGGCAGGACCCAGCAGCTTTCCGGTAAAAGAGCCTTCCAAACCTGCACCGCTTGGTCCTGTTGTAGAACGTGAGGCGGAATCGAAAATATCCACTGACGTTTTGAACGAAAACGTCAAAAAGGATGCTATATCTTCAAAGTCTCAAAAACCCGTGGAGCCAGTATCCAAGCCAATAACAGGTACTGTCTCCAAGCCAGCATCTACTCCGGCCTCCAAGCCAATAACAGGTACTGTCTCCAAGCCAGCATCTACTCCGGCCTCCAAGCCAGTATCCACGCCAATCTCCAAGCCGGTACCCTCACCAAAGCCTAAGGATAGTAAGATTGACAGTGATGAATATTATTCAACATCATCATCCAGTAATGATGATAATGATTCCTCCTCTGGCAGCGATTCCTCCTCGGATGGCGATTCATCGCAAGGGGAGGAAGACGTTTCGTCGTCAGCCAGACTCCTGAAGAGGAAGATTGTTTCGCCACCAAGGGGTGTTGTGAACTCTTCCCAGAAGGAGCTACCATCGGTAAATCTCGATAGTATTACAGAAGTACCTCAATCGACGCAGCAGCCGGCGCCTTCATCGCAAGAGGCAAAGAGACCACCTCTGCGAAAGCAATCGCTAGACAAACAAGACACACAACTTCCATCGTCACAGCCACCTTCCTCCGGTGCTAAAAAGACGACTACAAAGAGCGCATTATCGAGTCTTCCTCAGAAGTATCGTCCTTCATTGAGTTCACTGTCTGACTTGGTTTCCAGAGGTATCCCAGAAGTGAAGGAGAAGAACTCGAAGGCGGGCAAGTCTTCGCTAGTAAACAAGACAAAGCAGATAATCTCTGAGGATAAATCGTCCTCCGATTATTCATCGTCCTCTGACGACTCCTCATCCGGCGACGATTCCGAGTCAGACTCGGGCTCGGATTCCGGGTCAAACTCAGGTTCAGATTCAGACGCGGACTCGGATTCCTCAGATTCTTCAGATGACGACAAAAGCAAGTTTATTAGTGCGAAGAGCGCCGGTGCTGCGCTAAAGAAGAAGAAGGCAAATAAGATATCTGGCGGGTTTGCATCTTTGGTAAGAGACTCGAAGCGTAAGACGTAGGTGTTAACTTTAACGTTTGTATTTGTCGTGGGGAGGTCGGTCTAGTGGTACAAATTGTACTCCCTGTTCTTGGCCCTTTCAACTGCAGTACTCGCGATAACTGAAGAAAAGATTAAACATTGAAGAATGAGATATATAAGTGATACATGGTGTAGATTTAACGTATACAAAGCATTGATTAACAAAGAAAACTGAGCAGAGAGATATTACCGCAGTTAGTTGTGGAATGTCCTGCTGTGAGTGACCGATGTAGGGAAATGAAACGCGGAGCAGGTGCGTGGGGCATCTAAGTCCCTTAGTTCACACCTGCTGTGGGTTTGCCCATTGTAACACGTAGATTGCTGCTGAGACTACCACGATGCTAACGGGTAAACTGAGCACGACGTACCCCCAGAATAAAATATCGGCCATCTCTGCTTCGAAGAACTCGTTAAGCTGTGTGATCTGAGTCAGTTGAATTGCTGGTGGAGACACGGTCAACAGGAACCCAACGACCAGGAAGATCGGGTCATCCAGGATGCTGACCTTGATGAATCTGACGGCGATGGTAATTATGGGGAGGAGGAGACACGAGGGGAGGATCATTCTGCCAACGATGGCCCCGACGATGAGTTTATCGTGGTTGTGCGTCTTGCGGAAATTTTCCGCGGATGGGTACAGGTTTGACCCTAGGACGATCAAAATGAGTGGGATCGAAACGGACCCGATCTGTGTGACTGCCTCTGAGAACGTGTTGTTCAGGAACCCATCCTCTTGAAACAGTTCGTGCTGCACGGACGGGAAGCACGCAACAAGTACGGCGAAAAGCATAGAGTACAGAGGTGGGTTGAGGTTTGCTCTGAGCTTTGTGACGAAGCAGGACATTCTATTCCAAGTTTTCTCCCACAGGGATGTGTAGGGCACCGGCGAGTCCTGGTTTTGTCCTTCCCCCCTGAGCAGTGGTTCTGTGACAGAATCGGATTCAGCGGAGGAGTTATTCTCCGATGGGGTCATGTTATTGAGGTCTGCCGTAGCGTTATTTTCAAGCAAGTGCTGGATCTGGGATGGTGGCATATGTTGTGTGTTTTCTCCAGACCATCTCATCAGTTTGTTGTACCCCCAACTCCACCTCAGCATCTGTCCAATCTGTTGGAAGATCAGCAGATAGAGCAACCCTCTCGAAGCGACGTTGTCCCTAGTATCGTTTGGGATTTCATCCCACGTCAAGTTGGGCAGTGTGTAAGCGAGGGATAACGTGAGGGACACAGGTAACGAGTTACTGTTCCCGAACACAGAGTTTGCCACAACGAAATTAGTCTCGTCTTTGTCCAAACTGAGCA
This sequence comes from Huiozyma naganishii CBS 8797, assembly GCF_000348985.1. Classification (NCBI taxonomy): domain Eukaryota; kingdom Fungi; phylum Ascomycota; class Saccharomycetes; order Saccharomycetales; family Saccharomycetaceae; genus Huiozyma; species Huiozyma naganishii. Next base: position 328,562 of record NC_035924.1, read on the forward strand.
CTTTGGCCATTATTCTCCCAGACACAAACGAGATGGAAGTGGTGAGCGCGAAGAAAATCGGAATGACTGCGATCTCGAGGATTTTGGCCATCGAGAGCGACTTCGCCAGCTTGGAGAAGATCAGAGCCGGAGTGAACAGGTCGACATTGAGCAACGATATGATTTTCTGCGACTGTTTGGGCAGTAATCCTGAGTGTGCACTCCAGAAACCGGCCAGCGATATGAGCACAACTTGTAAAACGGATTCAAAGACCTGGTAAGCGATGTGTGAGAATGCGATTGCCTCTCCCAATGCCATATGTATCCTAGCTAGATGTAGATGTGTATAGAAGCCTTTTTGCGTAGATCCTCTTGAAGTGTATATATTCCAGATGCAATTAAAAAAAAGTGAAAAAAGAATCTAACAACTAAAGATCAGAGAATACAAAAGTGTAACCACTTACTTGCATGGCATGACATGACACAAATCATCCCGCAAGATGCAAGCAGGTGATACTCAGATCAACGTCTTTATATATTTGTCCCTCCCCTCAGAAACCGTTATCGCAGAAAAATGGGCTGTGCCAAGCCCTAAAAAGAGGGGTCCCAAATTTTTGTCTTTTTTTCTCAAAAAATTAGGGCTTCGTCATTTTTTGTCACTTTCAACGGCGATGGGCGGGTTATTCTGAGGAAGAAACGGTGTTATAATAAGGAAAGGTATATACTATTGCCAGTACTACTATTGCTACTGCTATAAGCTGGTTTTGGTTAGCAAGTTCGGTCCAGATCAGAACAGTAGGTCGTCCGCTCTGTACTTGAACAGCGGGGTGTCTCTGTGGGCTGGAGCTCTGGAGATGGCAGTCACTGTGTTGTTGGCAACCTCTCTCTCGGGGAACCCCTCGAAGGACTCCGCGTACGTGGCGACGGAGTGTGCGATCAGCCGTGTGTTCACGAGGAACGCCTCCCAGTTGAGGTTGAGCACGTCGTCGCAGAGCTGGTGGTAGCACTTGTCCAGAATGTCGCCGTTGAACACATTCTTCTTCTCTGCGCCCGCGGCGATCCCGCCCGCTGGAATTCCGTTCTCGATGAACCCAACGTAGTCGGATCTCCCGTCCAGTGGAACCAGCGTGTAGTTGAGTCTGTGGTCCTTGTAGTAGTCGACGTACAGGTCGCGCAGCTCCTCGGACCCGCGTGGGTGGTCCTTGTTGTTCGCGTCGTACACTTCGTACTCGTAGTTGGGCGAGGCCATCATGTCGTAGTCCATGAACACACGAATGCGGTGGTTCTCGTTCTGAGTCAAGTTGTACGCGTAGAAGTTAGAGCCCAGCAGACCTTCCTCCTCTGCAGCCCAAAAGGCAAACCGCACCTTGTTGTTTGTCTTGTAGTGCGTCAGTTGCTTTGCGACGGTCAACAGCGAGATCGTACCGGACCCGTCGTCGTTCAACCCGGGGCCATCCTCTACAGAATCGGAGTGTGCACCCAAAGCGACGATGTTCTCAGGGTCCCCGTGCTTCGTGTCCACCACAACGTTTTTCGTCTTGATTGTCTTCACGTACGAGTCCATCGCGAAGCACAGCAAATAATCCCCCATGCGCTCGATGCTCGCGATCATCTCCTTCCCAACAGCGTGGGGGACCCCGACAGTGGCCACGGTGGTGTTCGTTGGCTCACCGAGTGTCCCGCGTAGCGCACCGTCCTGGGCGTCCGGTTCGTTGTCGTAAACGACGACCGCATGGAACCCGTGCTTACCAGCAAGCTCACTCTTCTTCCCGAAGGGGCACTTCCCCCTCTCAATAAGCGCGATCTTCCTGCCCTTGTAGTTGGCAAACGACTCAAAGGATTGGACGGCCTGGTAGTCTTTTTCTGAGCAGCCCAGGTTAGGTACCTCGATCAACTTCCCAACGAATGGTTTCACCGCTGGTGAAAGAGCGAACGCCGTGGTGTTGGGGAAACTGGCACCGGTCTTGGCATCTGTTAAGTTGAAAGAGTTGATTTTCCCAGTGAGAGCGTCGAACGCCTGCAGGGACACGTCGTAGTAGTCGCTCATCTCGTCGAACTGGTCCAGGATGTACTTGAGCGTCTTCCAGTGGCCACGAGACCCGATCACACGCGTAGGGTGACCATACTTCTTCTCAGAGGCCTTAGCAATATCGTACAGCTCCCATGCCGTTGCGTTCAGCGTGTCGAGCTCAATATCCCCCTGCAACTTCTCCGAGTCGACCATCGGTTTCAAAAGGTAGGGCACATGAGGTTTCCAGATGAAATCCCAGAACGATGACTGGGCGGGAGCCACAACAAGACTGGACCCATCGTCTTCTACCTCCAGAGTGTCCTGTTCAAACACGGAAAAACTCTCCTGGAACAGAGTGGGCAGAACAAAGGCGTCTGCAGCCTGCAGCAGCGAAATCGCCAAAGCGGTAGAACTAACCCCAAACAAATTCATACTGAAATGTACGATGGGTTCGGTGCTTCCTGCAATAACGAAAGAGGGTAAGACGGGAAACGAAGAAGAGAGATGTAGCAGCAACCCTTGCGACGAACCCTTTATATGCAACAAATTTTATTCACTTTGTGAAATATAATTTTTTAAGGAAGCAGCCAGTTGTAGCAGTAATGTATGGGGGTGCGACCCTTAAAGGAAGAGGATGGAGCCAGAGGATGGAGTCAGTGATGCGTTAGATTCAGTTTGTGTTATTTTGTTTTGATAGCTACCTATGTGTTTGTTGTACGTATCTCTACACTATTTCTGCCTGTTTGCACCACAGGTTTGTGTGTTTGTGGTGCGTGCGTGTGTACCGTCTCCTGTTCCGACCTCTCTGGGCGTTCAAGTCCGCGTCCCCATCTTGATCAGTACCCACAGTCTGTTTGTAGAGCATGTAGCGGTGTCTGCTGCTGTTTTTCTTGCACTGTTGGAAGTACTCTGCCATGGATGCCGTAGAGACGTCGCACTCGGCAGCGTCCAAGGGTGGGAGGGCCGCCTGTGGCTCCTCCGGCTGCACTAGCACGGGACTCTCGGACTGTGGGTCAGCTGGCTTACCTTTGGAACGCTTGAATAGTTTGAAGAATGCGGACATTACTGCTTTGTGTGTTAGGTTGTCTTGTGTTTAACTCTTTGTGTAGAAAGGGACTGGCGGTTAATAATTATAATTTTTGATCTTTATATTTGTGACATTCTTGACGCATTCTCTTGGCTCACCTTCAGAAATGTTAAAGAGTTGTGTGGTTACTGGGTCTGGGCACCGGCAAAATCATTGGGGAAATGATACCCGGGAGAGCTGTGGTATATACTGATGTACAGATGGAGAAAGCACGGACCGTGACTCTAACCCCAACCGCTTTTAAGATTGGAAATAGAGAAAGAGGGGAAACTGGTTTCTTCAATAAGTGAGTGTCTGCCCGATCCAAGACACTTGTACCACCATGTGGGTGATTCAGTACTCCGTAAGCCACCAGGTCAAGGCGTGTAACGGTTACTCTGCGGTGCTTAGTAGTTCACTGCCTTCACCACGTCGTATGAAACGATATCGTAAAAGTGGAAGCGACGCAAATAATTTGAGATTTTGGAAAGAAGTTGACGCCGCGACGGGTTTTAAAGAGGTAGACAGCCGTAGACTAGCAAGAGATCACTCGCTTGGTTCCAAGAGGTGCAACAATGGCTGGTCGTATGTACTACTTTTAGGATTGCAAAATGGATTTGGAAGCATAAAGTCCGCTGCGTGCTCGATTCCCTGAGTGTCGCCGTTACTAGCTCAAATACTAACATTCATTTGTGTGACGTTCTTTCTACTATACGTGTGTGTGTGTGTGCTTATTACAACCATCACTATAGAATTGCCATACTCTTTTCTCTCTTTTCTACAGTTCGTTTGATTGATTTGGCTAAGCCTATTTTTACCCTCCTACCTGAAGTGGAGGTGCCGTTCGAGAAGATCCCATTCGATGACAAAGTCGTGTACACTATCTTCTCTGCGTTGATTTACCTCTTTGCACAATTCCCTCTTGCTGGTGTGAAGAAGGACGCAGCAGACGCAACCATAAAGGATCCCATCTACTTCCTTCGTGGTGTCTTCGCCGCAGAACCAAGGACTCTGTTGGAGTTCGGTATTTTCCCCATTGTTTCCAGCGGGCTTATCCTGCAACTGTTGGCCGGCCTAAAAGTCATCAAGGTCAACTTCAAGTTGCAAAGGGACAGAGAGCTGTTCCAAACACTGACCAAAGTGTTTTCCCTTTTGCAGTACTTTCTACTGACTAACATCTTTATCGCCTCAGGTTACTACGGTGTTGATCTCACTTGGGTCCACATCTTCCTGTTGAATGTCCAGTTGAATGGTGCAGGGCTGTTTGCCTCTCTGCTGACAGAGGTCATCGACAAAGGTTTTGGGTTCACCTCGGGACCAATGATCATCAACACCATTGTCATTGCAACGAACTTGGTCGCAGACACATTGGGTGTCAACCAAATCTCCGTCGACGCCGAGGGGAACACGGAACCACAGGGGGCACTGATCAACTTGTTTCAAGGGTTCAGAGCCAAGCACAAGACTTTCTTGGGCGGTATCGTCTCCGCATTCGACAGAGACTACCTACCAAACTTGTCCACCATGGCCATAGTCCTGTGTATTGGTATCATTGTCTGCTACTTGCAAAGTTTCAGATTGGAATTGCCCATCAGATCCACCAAAGCCCGTGGTATGAACAATGTGTACCCAGTGCGCCTGTTCCACATCGGCTGTCTGTCCATCACCTTCTCCTACGTGCTTCTGTTTTCAATCCACATCGTTGCCTTTGCAGCTATCGTTCTGGTGGGTAAGAACAACCCATCCAGTCTGGTCTGTAAAGTTCTGGGGCACTACGAGATGGTCAACAACATCCTGGCCGTGCCCACTTTCCCACTGTCGATGCTAACACCACCAAGATCGCTTATCGGCGGCATCCTGTCCGCGCCACTCTCCTTCATCGTGTACCCATTGTTCGTCTTGACGACCGGTGTGTGGTTCGCGTACAGGTGGCAAGCCATCTCCGGTGGGTCTGCTCGCGACCTTGCCCTCGACTTCAAGGAGCAAGGTATCACGCTGACCGGCCGCAGAGAACAGAACATCGCAAAGGAACTAGAGAAGGTCATCCCATCCGCCTCTACCACTGGTGCAGGCCTCCTGGCACTCTTGACCATTGCTGGTGAGCTGCTGGGCCTTAAGGGGAAGGCTGCCGGCATGGTCGTCGGTGTTGCTGGCGGGTTTTCCCTGCTGGAGATCATCTCCATGGACTACCAACAAACCGGCGGGGATTCAGCCTTGTCTGGTGTTCTTGGTACCCCAACCAACTTCTAAGTATAATGAGGGTCACCAAGCCACCAGTGGAAGGCTGTCTACGTCGTTTATGCACGGTGATCTTCTTGACATTGAGGGGACCGGAACGGTCTTTCTCAACTAAGGTCGTCACAGTTTCTTTTGAGGGAAACGTCCTTTTAAGTGTGTGTAGTATATACAAGATATATATATATATATATACATGTGTACGAATATGTGTAGTAGAGACGTATTGATATATGAGTTGCGTTGCACCTATTGAGTAAGCTTGTTCTACTAGATGTATGTGTTTTTTTGGTTTCTTTCAACCTCTCTCCACGTAGCACTCAGTGTCTGAAGCTGGGCCTTGTACTTTCCCATTCTCAATAAATTCGTTCAGCTTCGCATAATATAGTTTCGGGTCTTGTGGCCCCAACTCATACCCTTTAAACTCATGCTTCAACTCGGGCACGTTGCAACTCACCAGTGGTTTCAAGTTAGGGTTCGCATACGTTGGCGTGACAAAAGTACGTACTTTATCCCAGTTGATCACATACTCACCGTACTTCGTGTGCTTACCGATACCGGACGACCGCGTACCTTTGTACATTGTCTTGTTCCCCTGCTTCGTCGTCGTCGGTGTACGCCTATTCCCAGCTTTAGACAGCCCGTAGAAGAGCATACCGTCCCTGTACTTCTTCCAGGGCCTCGTCAGTTGTAGCAGAGCCGAGTTCTGGAACAACGCCGTGGGGGATGGTCTCATTTCCGCTTAGATAGATACACACACAGACACACAGAGCAAGTCCTGCGTGTCTTCCTCCTCTTCGTGAGCGCTGCGTTGCAGAGTGTGTGAACAGTTTTCTACCAAATTTTCTTTGTTTCACTGCACCACAGTCTGGAAGTGTGATACCTGTGGCTTGTCCTCTTGTTTGGAGGTGTGGGGAGATAGTGCTGTTCACACACAACAAACACAGATGCGGCGATGACTAACAATGATTTGTAGTAGGACAGACACTCCGAGAGAAGTTCACCTTCCCATACACACACACATTTATATATACAGAGACGTATATATAAAAAAAGAACAGATCGCTCAGATCTTGCTCTATTGCAACAGAAACTTGGCTATGCAGTGGCCACTAACTAGTATTTATAGCCATTTAGGGAACCGTTGCTAGAGACTTAGTTACTGTGTGATTACTTGCTTGGTTTTGAGACAAAAATCGCAGTATGCTAGGAAGACCAGAGCTTATGCATAGGTGGAATCATTCACATTCGATCTTATCGATATGTGTGTTCCCACACAAGAAGCTGCTGTTTGCCGGAACGCAGGACTCGAAGATCCTCGTGTTGGATAAAGCCACTTACAATATAGTAGAGACGTTGCACCTGGGTGAGTCGCAGGACCAGGCCAACACCCGGTCGAGTGTCCTGTGCATGGACAGGTCTGCCGATGAAAGGTACCTTTTCTCAGCGGGTGCTGACTCCCTCGTCAGGGTGTGGTTTGTCGACCATTGCAAAGCCAATGGGTCCGTGGTCATCAAGGAACTTGCTACAGTGTACTCGGTAACGGATATAGGTGATATCTTCGCTCTGAGGTATCTCGAAGCGACGCAGACTTTAGTGTTTGGCTGCCAAAACGCAAGTCTGCTGTTCATTAACAACATTATAGAAAAAGTGTCTGGGAACCGTCCAATGGACCCGCAGACTAACCTCGATAAACTACCGCATAGAAGATACGATAAGTTCTTTGACTCTCTGGGGCCCTCGGAATCTGCCACGCCAAACCCATCCACGTCTGACTTGACCAAGAATAGCAGGGAGGCTAGCCCGCCTTGTAACGCATCCACGAGAGTGGCAAGCACGATTTTAGAGGTCCCCGCAGAGAACATTGTGCGGTATGCGCACAATGGGTTCATTTACTCGATCTGCAAACTACCTCATGAGATCAACATTTGCAACACTGACGGAGCGTTGAGGGACAGTGAAGACAGGTCTGTTCAGGAGAGCATAATCTCTGGCAGTGGGGATGGGGTTAGCAAAATCTGGAGATTCACGAAGAGCGACAACGGCGAGGTCACCATCAAGTTAGTCGCCGAGGAGATGGATAACGATGACGTAGTGTTCTCGCAGACAGTAGAGTTCCCATTTCTTTACTGTGGTCTGGGGGACGGTGCCATCAACATATGGGATCTAAATACGAGACAATTGGTGTCCCACTTACAAACGCCGACGAAATCCGACGTCACATCCTTGACTGTATACGAGGACTACGTGTTTGCAGTTATTGAGGAAGGGATTACAATTTTCTACGGGGACCAGATCAGCCACTGGGATCCCTACCAGGGTAAACTGCTAAGTTCCGAGGTCTTTGAGTCTTGCAGCCAGACAGACAACGGGGGGTATCCTGGGCTTGTTGCCGGGGGGAACGACGGGTCTTTGACTCTTTGGGATTTAAAGGACCTCTTTGAAACTGCACCTTCAACAACAAATAGGATGGATTTCCAGCGTCGTAGCTCATGGGTTACTTACAAACCCCCCAAAATCGACACGGAGGAAATGCTTTCCACTTTGAAGAGACTAATTGCATTCCAAACTGTGTCACAGGGATCAGACACAGCGTATCAAATGGCTTCTCGAAAGTGTGCCACTTTCCTCCTCGGGTTGTTCAAACACTTTGGAGCCGTAGATTCTCAGTTGCTTCCAGCACCAAACAATTGCAAGTCCGTAGTTACCGCCATTCAAGGGAAGAATCCCAATAACAAGAGAATCGTGTGGTATGGACACTACGACGTGATTGCCCCAGGTGACACTGACAGATGGAACACTGAACCTTTCAACCTGACATGTGAGAACGGATACCTGAAGGGCCGTGGGGTCACGGACAACAAGGGACCGCTAGTCAGTGCTCTGTACAGTGTGACTACTCTGTTACAACAGGACAATTTACTAAACGATGTAGTGTTTTTGGTTGAAGGAAGCGAGGAGATTGGCTCCCCTGGGTTTGAATCTGTTTGTCACAAGTACAAGCACTTGATTGGGGATAACATCGACTGGATCCTCTTGAGCAATTCGTCATGGGTGGACAGGGAGCACCCGTGTCTAAATTATGGGTTGCGCGGGGTCGTGAATGCGCAACTTAAAATTTACTCTGATCAATCGAACGGACACTCTGGGGTCAACGGCGGTGTTTACTGGGAACCGACCTTTGATTTGCTGAAAGTCGTTTCGAACTTGCGGGATGCCGAGGGGCGCATAAAGATACCAGGGTTTTACGATTCATTGACACCAACCTCTGAAGAAGATTCGGAACGGTTCAAGAATATCCTAGAGGTTACCGAACTGGTCAACAACTCCACGCTGGAAAACGTTATTGACAACTGGACAAGACCCTCACTTTCTGTAACTGCAATGGGGGTCAGTGGGTCTGGAAACGTCACCGTTATTCCGAAAGTAGCATGGATGGGCGTCTCGATCAGGATAGTGCCTGGACAAAACTTGAAGACAGTAAAGGAAAGCTTCATTAAATACGTCAATGACTGCTTTGAAGAGATTGGCTCCCCGAACCATTTAAGGGTTACAATCATGAATGAAGCAGAGGCCTGGCTAGGCGACCCAACCAACCATGCCTACCAGGTAGCACGGGAGGAAATCTACAACGCATGGCAAGTAGAACCTCTGTTTGTAAGAGAAGGTGGTTCTATACCCTCAGTCCGGATCCTAGAAAGGGTGCTCGACGCACCCGCTGTACAGATTCCTTGCGGGCAGTCCACGGACAACGCGCATCTGGACAACGAAAACCTACGGATCAAGAATTGGACAAATTTGGCAGATATCCTAGCCAACGTGTTCAACAGATTGTAATCTCTGGAACTTCAAGAACATACTCTCTGCGCATCAGCTGCGGAATGCAACTCTGTAAAGCTGTGCTCTGCAAATAGATACATATGCCATGTTCATCATCATAGACTTATATACATATTTATATATAACTATATCTAATCTTTTTGAAGGGCGTTGGAGTTCACGAGGGATGAGAGAGAACAAGAGGACTCTCATTAGCGACAAGACTTGGTTTCAAGAGCACGGTTTTGTAGCAGGTCTCTGATATGAGCACACATAACACAGGGGGTGCTGAATTTAATGTGGGACTGCCACCAGATATAGTGGAGTCGACGCTGCCGTTCCTGTCCGCAGCCGATATAAGGAATCTCTCACTAACAAACAAGTACTATCATCAGCTGCTCAATTACGAAGGCGGTTCCCTTACGCTATGGCACGAACTGTTTAGAAAGGCTTATGGGACGCTTAATACAAACGAAGAACCCTTCAAGAACAGTGATGTGTTAGATTACATGACCTGTTCCGAAAGCATTATGACTAGGAAGTTCCCAGACGAAACTTGGAAGAAGCTATTTCAGAGGAGAACTGAAGATGTGTGTTTGTATACATGGGGCTGTTTGAAACACGCTAGGCTGGGCTACACTTCTGGGTCGAACGAACTCTTGAAAGAGGAAGATATGAACGGGACTGGCTCGCGATTCAAGTATGGCGTTAACAAACCTACGAGAGTTCCTTGGTTCCCCACAGGCGCTCCCCAAAACGACCGAAGTGTGGTCCAGGTGTCCGCAGGTGGATACTCCTTCCAGATACTTACAAGGTCCGGGAAAATATTCTCAACAGGGTCGACGTATACCGGTGGACATAAGGGCCCTGGCCCTGCAAACGGCCAAGTGGATTTCAATCCATTCCGAGATGCTATTCGCAGATTGGAAACTTCTTACCCAAGATTCGCAGTCGGATCTATGCCTCAAACAGCTTACCACCCGATCAACACTACTGGAACTTTCCACCCAACGACCGCTAGACCCCCTACACATTTTGGACCTACACCGACCACTGTACCAACCAGCCAACCACACAGTAATATTTACAGTGAACTTGAGGAAATGGAACAGCGTGCCAATGAACAAGTTGCTGGTAATAAACACCTAGTTCGAATGTTTACGAGAAACTCATTCCCAATTTACGGCAGCCCGGAGGGTGGCTTCCGTTTAGATGAGGAGAAGTTTGGTGCCATCAAGTTCGTCGCCATTGCCTCTGGTAGAAGCCACTTCATTGCATTGACAAACAATAACATTCTGTACTCCTGGGATAGCACAGAGTCCAACCACGGTGTTGAGATAAAATTTGAAGATCTTCCCAGCTCCACCACTAATCCTATATTGAAGATTGCATGCGGTTGGGACTTTAGTTGCGTATACATCTACAACGTTGGCTTGGTGATCTGGAAGGAAAGGGATGCCGTTTTACAGGGTGAAACTGCAGCCAAGGCGCATTATTTTATTGTTCCCAATACGGCCGACCTGTCCGGAGATCAAAAGTTGGTAGATTTCTCATGTGGGCAAGACAACACTATCTATTTTATCGACTCAGCAGGTACCGAATTATGGAGATATTCTAAGAATGTAGTCACTTCTCATGATGTTCCAGGAGTGCGTGGGAAGTTGTTGAAGTGTATTTCTTGTCTGAGCAGTCTCGTGTTATTCACTTCCTTCGGTTGCTACTCAATAAAACTGGATCAAGGGGAGTTGGACTCGTCAACGCTAGTTCAACTGCAGCTGGATGACCCAGAAGACCACATAATTTCTTTGGCCTCCGGCGACTACCATACATTGGCATTGACGAAGAAGGGCCAGTTGTACACATGGGGGGTGGAGAGCCAGATTAGTGGCTGCCTAGGGATAGGACGACCAGAACATGTAGTAGACGAATTAGGTATTGGTAGATGGGACGGAGTTCGCAATGTCAGAGTAGAGAAACCGACTCACATTGCTTTGAATGATGCCTATACTGCAGTTAGCGTGGCCGCTGGCGGCTGGCAAAGTGGAGCTTTGATACTACCTAAGTAGAGTTATCGACCGACACTGATATTTTCCAGTTAAATTATTGCTACAAAGGAATGTACCGTGTATAGATAAATATACATCTGATTTTGTATTAAGTGTTGTTAAAGGTATTTCCAATATATTCGTTACACAAGTGGAAAGTTTCATTTGAAGGTGAGGCCCAGTTTCGAAACATTGTTTTGTTTACAGATTGATTGATACTCCTCCCATTTAGAATCTTGTTTTGAATTCAAAACGAGTGTATTTCGTTTTGAGGGAGGACATTTTAATTCGATGGTTCTACCAATACATCCATGCCTGAATACCCTTCAATTTATTTGCCTACGGTGGTATCTGCCGTCTCGTTATCTTCCTCCTGCTCCTTATCGGCCCCTGCCTCCTCTTCATTGTCATTGTCCAATCCGTCTTCGTCTACAGGTACGAAGTTGATAGGGTCGTATTTCATTCTCAGTCTATCCCTCATGTTGGCCTCATGTGTCGTTGGGTTTCTCAGCGAGACGTTAAACTGGTCGATGTTGTTTTCTCTTACCAGCTGTTTGAAGACATCGTTCACACGTCTTCTCCTCAACTCGATTCTGCTGCGGAGAGGTTTATAGTACGCCGTTTTCTTCTCGTCGTTGAACACAATGGCAATTTCGCCATGACTGCCCTCCACAGTGGGGACCTGTTTCATGTCGAAGTCCCTTAATCTCTTGAATTTGAAGACATTGTCGTCGTCGGAGTCGTCACCACCTTTACTTGCAAGGTTATTTTCGTCGATGACTCTCTCGATCTTCCTGTTCAATGTTGCAGAATCCTGCTTATCAGTCGTGTACATCGATATCCACTCCTCCTCTTCCAGCTCGACGGGTCTAAAGATTGCAGAGTCCAACGCCAACTTGTCAGCTTCCTGGGATTGCAACCCTGCAGACCCAATCATCCTCAAAATGAAATAGCTCTGGTCCATCGATGCGGTGTCTGGGAGCAAATCCCACACTTTGGTCGCCTTCAATTGTTTCCGCACTGGATGTTGCAAGTGCGACAGATCCTTGTCCATCACCTCGAATGTACCCTCCACTCTGTGAACGATATCTTGCGGGTTCAACGCGGTGTCGTCGTCCTCACCGTCGTCGTCGCCCTGTCCACGAACTCTTTTCCTCCGCAGTTGCGCCGCTGTGGATGGCTGCGAGTTGGCAATCGTCGACGACAAATACTCCGTCCTCCGCAGGAAGGTGACCTTCGACATATCCGTCTTTGTGAGCTTGTCGACCCGCGGGTCCCTCAGCAGCACCCTATCCCTCGGCTGCAACCGGACGTTGTCAAACCCGTACATGTGCGTCGTCTCGTTCTTGTTCAGCAAACCGGGGAGTCCCATCAGGTCAAGAGGCATCCCAAGATCCCTGTTGACCTCCACCAGCGGCGTCACGTTCGTCTTCGTGTACAGCGAAGTGATCAATTGCGGCGAATCAACGCCCTCTCTGTCGTCGTCCACATACCGCAGTAGTTTCGGTGGAATCAGCGGCGCAGGCAAACGGTTGTTGTAGTTTACTTTCCCTATATACTCCTGCCGTCTCGACATCGTTGACCACAGTCCCGCGTCGACACTGTCCAATTGCTCTGAGCGTCGCAACTATTCAACTTGGAACATGTTTAAGAAATGACTGAAAAGTTTTTAACACCATTAACGACGAGTCGCAGCAGCAGCAGCAAACAGAGCATCACAGGCGTTCCCTGGGGGTTACTACGTCCTCAGCGATGGGTCAATTGATCTCTCCGTGTGGCGTGCTTTCGTCTCCGGAGTCGTACGTTTCGCCCACCTCCTCGTCTCGGTGCCACAGTCGCGACCTCTCTTGTTCTTGTTCTGGATCTTGGTCTACATCTTGTTCTGGGTCTTGCAAATCATTGCCGTCCGCTGAGTCTGAATCACTGACCTCCTCTGCTTGTTCATCCACTGGGACGTCCACATCCATCGGATCTGCGTCCGGATCTGGATTAGTGACCGCACGGTTGTCCACCCTCGCCAGGGTGTTCAAGGGCCCCGCTGCAATCCCAGACTTCGGTATGGCGTCCTCCAGGAACTGGAACTGCTCCTTCCGCTGCACGCACTCCAGGACGTCTCTGTAACCCAACCGCAGTTGCTTTGCACCGCCCGCCGCTGCCGCTGCTGCTGCTGCTGTCGCAGCCTTCCCACGAGCAGAATGCTGCACCCGCAAGTGGTTCATCAAAAGAGAGTCCTCCACGAGTGCACCGAGGAACAATTCCGTCGCAAACGCCGTAGCGACCACCGCGGTGGACGACAGCATCGTGTGCTCTGGGTCCGCCTTCGCGATCCGTTTCACCTTCGAGAGCGGCAGCCGAGGAACACACCTGCGCGAACCATCGCGATCTTGACCGTTACTAGTACTCATCTCCCACTGCTCTCGAGACGTCTAATGGGCCTCTCTGGTTCGACAGTCCAAACAGTTGACAGGTCCTTCAGTTAAGCGTCTGCATCTAATTATAATAAGAGATACACACATTGCAGGGACGTCAACTTGGAAGAGGAACTGGGTTCTGGAGTCGTCTGTGGGAGCCGCTGAGACCCTGTGATAGCATTCTACAGGAGCTGATGAGTCATCGTCGTCGGGGTGGTGTTGATGATGGGGATGGGGACGTATCCCCCCAGGAACTGCTGCGGTGGTTGAATGTGCACGAGGCGATGGAACTGCCAGAACACAACGTGGTGTTCCCCTGGCTGCACTCTTACTCCAGGAGTGTCCCACCAGTGTACCCTGATGCGGTGGCCGTGTTGCGGTCGCGGAGACTCTATGGAGGAGCGCCCCATTGGCTGCCGGACAGCGGGGTCATCGTGAACTCGCTGGACCCGGGGGACTACCTGATCTCATGGACGGATCAAATCAAGTTTGACGTGTTGCGGGACCCGGACCTGACGGGGGACAACGACGCACAGGAACTGCATGAGATTGTGGAGAGTGTACTGTTGCAAGATGGGTTCAATCGGCAAGTTATACTGCCCAACGGAACGGTACTGGACAGTATTGTGGGCTACTGCGTTGAGAACAGAGTGCTACCCTTCTTGAAGACTGATCCGGAAGCGTGGCAGAAGTATTGCAATAAGAACTACTACAGTTCCGTGTCGAACAGCGTGTTGCAAGGACAGGGCGGATCGCGGACGGCCAACTCGATAAGAACCGTGCAACAATCGCACAACTTTAGGCGGTTCGACTTGCAACCGGCCAAAATGGTAGAGCTCGCGTTCAAGTCCGTGGTATACTGTTTGAATCTACCACCGGGTTCCACTGCACCGCAAAGTCACAACGCGGCTACCTGCTGCTCGTGCTCAGCGTTGCAACAGGTTCTCGACGTGGCACTACTGTTTATCCAGAAATGTTACACGGATGCAAACCAAGCTAGGGACTTGCCCCACCGTGAGTTGCTCACATTGGCGTTCACTAACCTGGCGCAGGATTTCCCCGCTGAAATATTCGGCACGCCGCCGCTTACTACAGAGTCCATGAACCGCGTGTCGCCGATTCAACTGGCGACGCAGAGCGACGTGATGGCGTTCAATAACTGGGATTCGGACTTACACTTCCACGAAAAGCTCGAGATGCAGAAAATGTCCTCGATGACGCTGGTAGACGAGAATCACCGGCTCTGGTGTGGGAATCTGACGGACTACCAAGTGTACAGGCTCTTCCAAAAGAATGGATACGCGCCGAACGACAACACCGATACAAAACCGCTATACTACGAACCGGGCAGCTCAGTGGCGACGCTGGGCCGCATTCACTACGACAAGAACCATTTTGAGGAGACAGACTCGCAGCTGTTTAACAGGGAGCTCCCGATGCAGGAGCCCCTTAAGGTGATTATCCACTGTTCCGATCGAGCGACCTTCCCGAACGTGAAACGTCTCTGGAGGGAACTGGAGGAGACACTGCGGGAATCTCAGGATACAACTTTTGCGCTGTCATACCCGTGTTCTGGGTCCCTTGCATTGGGGAACTTGAACATAAGTTCCATCGAATCCATTCTCAACACTTGCTACGCGCTGTACCAAATCAGCAAACTGACGCCGCTATCGACGTTGCTGTACTGCACAGACGGGTACA
The DNA here is from genome assembly GCF_000348985.1 of Huiozyma naganishii CBS 8797. NCBI lineage: Eukaryota > Fungi > Ascomycota > Saccharomycetes > Saccharomycetales > Saccharomycetaceae > Huiozyma > Huiozyma naganishii. The sequence continues at coordinate 343,829 of NC_035924.1, forward strand.
CAGAGACAACATTGCTGCTAGTCACGTATCTGATTTTCCTATGGGATTTATCCCTAGAGGATGTCATATTCCAATTGCATAAAGAGAGGGAGCGGCCCTTCTACCTGTTCCAAGTGGACCTTCAAATCCTGGGCCACTTGCAAACGTTACTGCGGAACTTCTCTCCGAAACGGACTCACAACCGAACTGTGTACGACAGTGCAGCTGCTCACGGGGGTCCCATGCCACCATTGGCGATAAGTGCTGAGATGTTCAGCGAGGTATTCCTGATGAAGCTACCAGACTCCCTAACGGACTTCAACAAGTTGAATGGCCCACTGCCCTCGCGGATACTGCCCCATTTGTACCTCGGGTCTCTCGAACACGCTCATAACCCAGAGATGTTGCGGCGGTTGGGGGTGACACACATTGTATCAGTTGGTGAGAACCTCTCGTGGGTCTCTGCGAACCGCACCACGCGGCACATGGGGGTTGTGAGACACAGGGGGATCTCATCTCCCCCTCCACCGCCGACGCAACAGGCGATACCCCATGGTATACTGTCCCTGAGGGAATCCTCGCGCCGACGGCTGACCTTGTCGCAAGAGCCTGGCCCTGGAGAGGGCGACTCTGCCGGGCTGTTCAGTGTGTTTGAGCAAGATGGGTTCCAGATCTGCAAGATCGACAACCTGGAGGACAACGGGCGCGACCTGCTGACGGGTCAAGGTCAGCTGGACCGGACTCTCGAGTTCATCGACCGCGGCGTCCTCGCTGGTGGGAAAGTATTTGTGCACTGCATGGTTGGTGTGTCAAGATCCGCCACGGTGTGCATAGCGGAGTGTATGAAGCGGTTACAAGTCGACTTGCTGAGGGCGTACCTGTACGTTCGTGTTCGCCGGTTGAATATCATCATCCAGCCGAACCTGATGTTCATGTACGAGCTTCTGAAGTGGCAAGAGACGAGCCCTGGTGTTGTACGGCGCACGGACTGGCATGTACTGTGCCGTGCCATTGCGGAATTGAACAGGAAGTACATCCGATAGCGAAGAGAGGGTGTATGTACAAGCGTTGAAGACTAGGGATATATATATATATAAGTGTAGTACTGCTATGAATACTGGTGATGCGAATGGTCTAGGCTGAGGGTCGTTGTGGTCTGCATGAGACGTAAGTGTACCCTCTCTTGGCGGATTGTTGTGGTGGTGATGGAGGTGCTGTACCTTGCACTTGGGCGAGGTCGAGCAACGTTCTTATCTTAGTTTTGTGGGCTGAGTCCTCGATTCTTTGTTGCTCCGTAGGGTCTTTCCTCACTTGCAAGATCTCGTCGACAAGCTGTTCTCTGTCCTGTCTGAGCCTTGCAATCTTGTACAAGTTGCGTAGAGTGAGGGCGTTGTAACTGTGACTGTGTCTGGGCACCGTTCTGCGCCTCCTCCTGGAGGATACTCTTATTAAGCATCCAGAACTTCATCGTTTGTGTCTGCCCAACGCCCTCAACAAGCTCCAGGATAGACTGCGGCGCCCTATCCCCCTGCCGGGACTCCAACCGCAGCACACGGGTGTACCCTCCGTTCCTACCGCTCATCCTCGGTGCCACAACCTCGACGAGTTTCTTAACGAGATGAGCGTTGTCCCCCGAAAGAAACAGGTTCTTCTGCAACAGCTGCACGGCGCGGGCCTTGGCCCCATCACCATCCTCCCGCTCCGTCCCAGCAGCCCTCTTCGCCCAAGTGACACACCGGTCAGCCCTGCGTTGCGCCTCCTTGCATTTAGCGTGTGTCGTCGTGACCGCACCGTGCTGGAACAATTGCGAGCACAGGTTCCGCAGCAGCGCCTCCCTGTGCGGCCGTGTCCTGTTCAACCGTCTCGCGATCCCCTGCGTCATACCGACTGTCACTGGCCTCTTCGTGCTGGAGTTCCAGTCGTCACGGACTCGTCGTCCCTTTCGTTAAAATGTTGTTTTGAAGCGAAGACGACACCAGAAGAAGGACCACACAGGGGAGTAGCTACAGGGTGTCACCGCGTGCTAGAAGGTACTACAGGGTATCACACAGCAGTATCACACATACACACGCACATACACATATACAGGAGAATGGGATTGGAACCGTCGAGGTATCAGGACCCGCGGACGTGGAAGATGACCCCCGCGATGTTGCGTGCGAGGAGACCCTTCTTTGCAAGGAACATGGCCGCGTTGGTGCTCCTGTTGGGCACCACGAGTGCGATATACACGTACACGTACGGGTTCCTGCACAGGGACAACGACTTCGTGGACGTGCCCATTCCACCGGTGGACGAGGGGGAACTGGAGCAGTTGAAGCAGGAGTACGCTGCACACTTGGAGAGCAAGAAGTGAGTCCCCCTGACCCCCGCCGTGCAGCTAGCCACCCAGGGGAAGCAACCAACAAGCCTTGTACATACACTCTACACTCTACCACTCTACATATATCTCTGTAGTAACGAATTTTAGTTCTTTGAAGAGACGACAAGTACACTCTTGCGGGACAAGAAACGGTTGTAATAGCAGGACAGGTACTTCTGGAGACGTCAGGATGAGTTGCGACGGGAGGTACACGTTGGAGGGCCAGGTGGTGCTTTTGGCTGGGGCGTCGCAGGGGCTAGGGAGGCAGTTTGCCGCGAAGTACTTCCGTGAGACGCGTGAGACACGTGTGGTGCTTGTGAGCAGGTCTGCCCCGAAGTTGCTAGCTGCCATCGAGGAGATCACTGGTGGCGATGGTGCTGAGAGTGTTGTGTGTTTGAACGGTGAGTTGCCCGCCGTGGTGCCGCCCCAGGCCAGGTTGATGTACTACGCTTGTGATTTGGGGGACGCCTCGGCAGTCGAGGAACTGTTCTGCACGCTGAAGAGAGCTCAGTTGGTCCCCACACAGGTGCTGTCGTGCGTTGGTGGGTCTGTGCCCAAACTGTTTCGGGACTTGACTCTTGCGGAGTTGGACCTAGGTGTTAGGATGAACTACATGTCCGCATTGTTCCTTTCACACGCGGCGTTGCGGCTGGGAACTCCATGTCACTTGATCCTGTTCTCCAGTGTGACTGCGTTCTTCCCCTTCATCGGGTACTCGCAGTATGCGCCCGCGAAAGTCGCGATCAAGTCTCTCGTTGGGATTATCAGACAGGAGTGTCCTCCTGGGTCCCTCATGCGTATCTCGTGCGTGTACCCGGGGAACTTCCAGTCAGAGGGGTTCATCCTCGAGGAACTCACGAAACCGGAGATTACAAGACAGTTAGAGGGTCCCTCCGCGGCGATCCCCTGCGAACTGTGCTGCGACAAGATTGTATCGTGGTTGTCCCTAGGGTACGACGATATCACGACGGACGCGATCGGGTGGGTGCTCATGTCCTTGGATATGGGGTTAAACAAACACTACAACAACTCGTTTTTGTGGCTTCTACAGTTGCTCTTGGGTGCGGTCACTAACCTCATCGTTGTTCCATTGTACATGGTCTACTGTAATTGGGAGATACGCAGGTACTTCAAGGCGAAGCCCTGGGGGGCGAGTACACTCCCACTACTACCAACCGAAGGGGCCGATGGGGCCAACGGGGACTCCGAAGAGTGATCACAGACTACAACCTTCTTCTCCAGGACCCACCGATGGTGCCAATTGCTGAAGAATCGGTGCTAAATCTGAAACTGAAAACTCTCCAGGGTAAAACTCACACTGGACATTTTAATGGAACGCAAGGGGCAGACGACAGAGCCACCAGACCACCATCTAACCGTCCAAGTCATCGATGGTCTTGTCGTCGTCGCATCGTTTTTTTGGTGCGAAAATTTTCAGTGACAAAAAATCGATGCGATGAACTCGAAGCTGTCGATGAACAGTTCAGTTGTTGGATGAGTTGTTGCTGGTGGTGGTGAGCACGGCATCGGGATGGCGGCGTACACTTGCAACACATGTCTGATGGAGTTTGCCTCCGGGCTGGAGCAGCGGGAGCACATGCGCGGTGACTGGCACCGGTACAACCTGAAACGGCGGGTCGCGTCGCTGCAGCCCATCGGTAAGGCGTTATTCGAGGAGAAAGTGGAGAAGCGGGCACAGGGACAAGACGAGGGGAAGTTGTCGAAGAAGGAGGTCCGTAGGAGGGAGCGGGAGGCGCTGCTGGAGAAGAGGAGGCAGCTGTTGCTGCTCGCGAGACAGAACGTGCTGGAGAATATGCAAGGTGCTGGGCAAGAAGATGCACCGGTGGATAATGCTGCTACTGTGGAGACTGGCGCAGCCTCCGTAGATGCTGCGCCGGAGCCCCAGACGGAGGAGGAACTGATGCAGCAGAAAATTCAAAACAGGGTCGATATCCCGCTCACCGCGTGTCTCTTCTGTCCGAAGATGGCACAGTCCCCCACGTTCGAGGAAAACCTCCGTCACATGTACGAGCACCACGGGTTTTACATCCCTGAACAGAAGTACCTCGTCGACAAGGAGGGTCTTGTCAAGTACATCTCCGAGAAGATCGGACTCGGGAACGTGTGCATAGTGTGCAACTACCAGGGCAGATCGCTCGAGGCTGTTAGGGCACACATGCTCGCTAAGAGACACTGTAAGCTGCCCTACGAGTCAGAGGACGAGAAACTCGAGATATCGGAGTTCTACGATTTCACTGCCAGTTACAACGCGCCCACTGTCACCGCTGCTTCTACTGCTGACGGTAACGCTGATGGCGACGACGACTGGGAAGATGTCGAGGGTGACGAAGAAGAAGAAGACGCAGACCTCAACGAGGAGTACCTATACAACGACGGGACCGCACTGCACTTGCCCACGGGTGTTAAAGTCGGACACAGGTCCCTCCAACGGTACTTCAAGCAAGCACTGAAGCCAGAGGTGATTCTCACGGAGGGACAGGGCACTCTCGTCGCAGCAGACACGCGGAACCACCTCGCACCAATCGACTCGAAGCAGATCCAGACGCAGAAACGGGTCTGGCAGACGGAGAGAAGGGACAAGAAACTCGACGACAAGAGAAGCGCGAAGTTCATCAACAACCAACCTCACTACAGAGACCAGCTCCTACAGTGATCCCACCGTTCTATACCAACATCTATGTACATTACCGTCAAACACATCGAAGACGTCAATTCGTGTTAACATCAAATTCAGTTCAACTCAAAACACTACGAACTACCGACTACTACTGACAAGACTCTTCCTCCTAGACCCCAGACCCCCCCACGTGACAGGATGTGGAGGTTTGTGCAGAGGAGAATGTGGCACGGTGGCCGTGTGCTGGGACAGACCGCTCAGGGCCCCGCGGTGAAGTCGTCCTGCCTCGCTGGGACACCGCTGAAACTTGATATCCGCAAAGACGGGAGGGACCCGGTTGCGATGCGCGACGAGGAGTACCCTGAATGGCTGTGGCATGTTCTTGAGCCCGCTACTGGGGGTGATGCCTCGGCGCGGGCAGACCCGCTCGCTGCGAGGAGGAAAGAGCTGAGAAGGAAGCACAGAAACGAGATTAAGCAGAGCAACTATCTCAGCCAGCTATGAATCTAACGTGATGATGCCCCAGTGAGGCATGTTAACACTTGTAAATAGTCAGTTGGTAAACAGGATATGTAAGTTAGATAAGCGTACTTCTGCTCTCGGATTGACTCACGCACGAAGGGCAAGATCAAAAGTCGGTGACTCGGCCGTTAAAGGACCAGTCGCCGTGCTTCAGGGGGTCCTGTTTGGGACCACCGACTTCCCCGGTCTTCGGGTTCACATCGCCCTCAAACTCCGGGATTGTCTTCCTATACTCTGGGGAGAACGCCCCGATGTCATTCTTCGTCAGCACCGCCGAGTTCAGAGATTCCTTCGTGGTATCCCCAGTGACACGCGCGTTGTGCGCCCGGATCGTGTTCTGCGAGTGTGCCACCTTCTGCAACCGCTCGAACTCCTCTTGCTCCTCCCGGGGCAACTTCGGAGGGCTGGGCTGCCGTTTCGTGTTCAGAAACCGGGCTGCAGGGGTGATACAAGCAGCACGTACAGACAGTGCACCACACAGCAACCCAGGAACACCGTGGACTCCCACAGCACGCAACATCGTCATCGTTCTTGCTGGTCCCACTGCATCTGCATCAGCGTGGTCGATATAACAGGGGACCCGATTTTGTTCAAATACATTTCAGTAGCGGCGATGCAGATTCTGATCTTCTTGTACTGGTCCCCTCCCGGTCTGCGTCATATGCTCATTCGGACACCCTCCAATAGTTCCTCGATCACTTGCTGGTGTCGGTCTGAGCCCTGGATGGTCCCCAGGATCCCGAAACACTGCAGCAACGTCAGTTTATCTTGCTCCGTAACACCGTTCTCATCCTCCTGCGCGAGGATGTACGTGTTGAAGCTCTTGGACACACCGTCATCGCTGTGGATGAAGTTCTGGTAGTACGGAAGCACGATTGAGTCCCGGAAACATCGCAGCAAAAGGTAGTCCAGGGAAAAGGGCTTTCGATCGGGGCCCGCGAGGGACTCCAGCGGGAGCATCACTGCCATGACGTCGTAATATACTTGCTCGTAGAATACCTGCCAGATGACCCCAAGCCGCTTCAGTGCCGTGTTGATGGTCTCCTCGTTACTATAGTTAAACACAATCTGGTTCTCGAACACGTACAGCGACGTTGTGATGAACTCCTCCACCTCTGCGACGAGTTTCGCATGTGGCTTGGCCACTTTTGACATTGTCTCCAGTGTGACGTAGAAACGTAGCACATGGTTCAAGTCCTCGATCTTCGCGGGAAGTTGCCATACGCGCTGTGCCTTGAACAACTCGATCACAACGCTGCAGTAGATCCCCCAGATATTCCCACATAGGATCTGCAACTCCTGTACTTTGAAGTTCTTGAAGTTGGCCTCTAGTGAGGGCAGGTTCCTCAAGAGGTCGTGTAGAAGCGCAATGTTAGCCGCGTCAAGAGCGTCGTCCTGCTGCGTGATCACCAGCGGCGCATCGTTCGTCGTGTTCAGTACGGAAGGGTTGAACGAGTACACGGACTTGCCCGAATCGATGATCCCACCAGTAGTGTTGTGGATGAATTGCACTGGGGTTCTATGTCTCGTCACGGTCGAGTGCAGAAACTTACTGAGCGAGTTCGGGACTGCCGGTTCAGCGCCCATGTCCTTGATATGATGCACCTTGCTGCTGTGGAAGATCTTCTTGGTCATCTTCAGCAACGGGCTCAGCGAGCTCTTGGATGCACTGCCCTGCGAAGACAGCGACAGCGACCCGTCGAGTCGAGAAGTGCTCCCACTGCTCTTCCGAGAGTTCGTCTTGAACAGGTTGAGAGAGGACCGTTCCTTCCCGGTGCTGCTCCTACGCGATGCAGAACTCGAATCATCTTTGATCGTTGAGAGGCTGAATGCAGAGCTCTTTCTTATAACGCCCGCAGGGTCGCTGCCCACGCTGGCAGCGCTAGGTGCGTTTGTGATACTCGAGGCTGAAGAGACGTCGTTATTACCACCACTTGAATGCCCAGACCTGTCAAAGGAGTCCGTACTTCTCCGCGGTACCCCCGTCCTCTTGCTTCTGATCTCCTGCACCAAGTTGTTCCCGCTGGCGCTCCTCTCTAGGGACTCCCGCGACCGCAGATTGTTGGTCGACCGTCGCTGGCCCGAGTTCTGGAAGATCGATTGGAACCCGACCTGCGACCACTTGGGCATCCCACTGGAGGACCCAACATTCTCAGCAGACATCACCGTGGGCGACCGCGATCCCCTCACGGAAAGCGCCTCCTCATCAGGGTGTGTCATCGTCAACGTCTGTGGTACGATCCCAGAAGTCACACTGTAGATCCTTCCAGCCCTATCGTTCGTACTGTCGTCATCAATACCCCGATGGGGTACTGTAAGTGGTGTCAACGGCTGCAACGTCGTACTTTGTCTCCGATTCGATGAGGGACCCTGCTTGCCGTCATGCTTGATGCCCGCACTGGTCTCGTTCTCCTTCTCGTTATGCCCTCCCATATTCATTGTCGAGCTGCAAGTTTATCTGGGGTGTGTTATAGCGACTGGAGTGTGTTCTGCGAGTTCTAGTTGTAGATGTTGTAGTAGTTGTTGTTGTTGGGGATCAAAAGTTGTCCATGTGTCACTTTAAACATATAGAGGCTCTGTTCTGGTTAAAAGAGTGATGTACAAACCGATTGCGGGAGTCAGTTTGATACGATGATATATGGTCAATAACACTGCACGTTTCTGTAGTCAACAACAGAAACGGTGGTCGATGCTGTACAATTGAAGAACTCGCCGGTTCAGACTATTCAAGACACTGATCAACAGGGATGACTACACGAAAAACGCAGGAACATCAATTAACGACCCCATACGCAACTCATATAAACACAATACACTTTTTACGTAACCACAACTGTGCAAATCAGCATATAACACACGCCCCATCGATGCCGTACTTTGGTGTCAATTGAAGTGAAAAGTTTCAAAGTGCGACGGTTCAATACATGGACGCCATCACCCGAAGTCATGGACAGCTTTAACAAGGCTTTAGATACGGCAATGGTCGACTCCGTGTTTGATCCCCTGGATCTGTACGAACCTGTGGAACCAATAGAACCCAACTGGATTTCGAGAGGTTCGGATGCTGCAGCGATCCTGGATGGTGCCCATCGCGACGGTGTGGATTCTGGCGACGGCGGAGACGATGATGACTGCGCGCCGATTGACTATGAGGATATCCCCATTGATGTTCTGGACTTGCCCGCTGTTAGGTACGCCCCACTCGACGTGATACTGTGCATGCTTCGGCTTCTCCGGCCGGAGACGCAGGTAAACTTTGGTCACAGTGACACGGTAAATGAACGCGTGAACGACGTGCAGAAGTACTGTGCAGACAAAGAGTTGACCGATGAACTTCAAGAGCAGACAGTGCAGTGGTTTAAAACGACTTCGCCGAACCCGCGGTTGAGCACATTTGATCAAATCTTGGCCAAAGTCCCATCTCTTGCACAGACCGCAGAAAAGAATCAGCTGTTAGTGTACTACACGTCTGTGCTACGGCGTTGTTCGCAAGAACCCAACGAGGATGTTCTGAAGGAGGTGTCGCTCCGAATCAGCGAATGCTGTGGGAGAAACGCGTCTCCCTCCATGCATCGTGATTTCAAGTTCCAAAGACTACAAACCACCGTGACCTTGTACGAACCGTCGTTGACCAACGATAACCTTGGATGGAAGACGTGGGGGTCATCACTGATTTTGTCGAGGATATTGATCGATAAATTACCGTTTCCTGAACCACCAAAAGTGGGACACCCACCGTTTAGAGTGTTGGAATTGGGGTCAGGAACTGGGCTCGTCGGGATATCTTGGGCTTGTAAATGGAGGGAACTTTACGGAATCGAAGATTCAAATTTGCAAATATACCTTACAGACCTCCCGGAAATTGTAGATAACTTGAAGAAAAATGTCCAACTGAACAAACTGGAGCACGCTGTCGTTGCTGATGTCCTGGACTGGACCAATCCATACAACTTCATCGAGAGATACAACGGCGAGCAATCTTTTGACTTGATCTTGGTTGCAGATCCGATCTACTCTCCTGAACATCCAAGGTGGGTGGCCAACATGATCAAAAAATTCTTGAAACCCATCGGCGTGTGCCACTTGGAGATACCAATCAGGCAGAAATACACGAGAGAGAGGCAGCTGTTGACGGATCTGCTCGCTGAGAACAAACTCGATGTTGTAAAGGAACAATTTGACGAAGGACAAGACGACTGGGGTTCTGTTAGATACTGCTATAAAGAAATCCAAAAAAGTACATAGATATCAGTCAACATACGTAACGCATTCTTAAGAGGAGAGAGAAAAGATGGAGAGTCAAGGTATACTAAAATTCCAAAAAGATAAGCATTACCCGATGTAAGCGGTGGCGATGTCTGTAGCGGCCGTTCTCTCTGGGTTAATACCGTGGTTCAATTTTATATACTCGTTTTGCAAAGGAATCGACCATGCGTCCAACACATTCTTTTCATAGTGTAGCATGTTTTCGATGACTTGGGTTCTCAAATCCACAGTCTCTGGTTCCGTGATAGGTGTGTAGTTATTGTCGATCAAACTCGACATGACTTTGGGCAAATTGTGCACCAGGTATTGAACACAGTATATATACTGCGACATCTTCTGCAGCAGAACCATTTGTTCTGGGTATGCCATGGCCAATATGGCATCCGCTGTTAGTTTCGGTTTGACCAGCTGGAACGTTTGGTTGTTACTGACCATGTTCCTCAAAATAGGCAACTTGAACGCAGAAACGGTGGCGTAGGTATCGATAAGATCCTTATGGAAGTCAAACAGATACTGCGGGTTGACGAAGGATAAATAATCGCTCAGGAATTCATTACCCTCAGAGATGTGTAAGAACTTCTCATCTAATTTCCTAAAAGTGGCAAGGTCATTCAAATACGAGATATGGCGGAAAAAGGTAAATAGGAAGGACTTGCCATACGCGACGATATCGGGGAACTGTTCCCTTTCGGCGAACAACTCACTAATGTCGAACATCGAATGAATTAGATTATGCAGTGCCCATTCGTGATTTGTCTCTGCGATCGATTCCAAAAGCGTCGAATAGTATTTGACTATATTCAAGAACATGATAATGTCCGTTTTAAGCGCTTCCACCAGTTCATTCTTCTCGAACACAAACAAGTTGGGGACGTATTCGGTTGGAGTTTTCAGTTCCCTGAAGATAATGCCCAGAAGATGCAACAGACGGGCCATTGGGATAGGTTTAAACTGCTCTTTAACCTCCAAAAGAAGTTTTACGTTCTGTGCTAGAATGGTATTACGTACCCTATCATCGCACATCAGCAACTCCCACGTTGTGTCGATCTCCTTCACGACAGCAATATCCGTATTCACATCGAAATACAGATGTAGCAGGATTTCAAACAGTCCACTAGAGGCGAGCGCACCCTTTGGATCCGAGGTTTGGATAACTTGGCAAGCGGACTGTATCAAAGGGCTGATCCCAGACTTCAGTGCCTGTTCCAAATCAGCCATCGAGTACGCCTCCAGTATAGCGTCAAACCGCGTTATCTGTAACACAGCACTCAATAACTCGAGCAACAGATCGTAATCGATATCCTCATCACTCAACAACAACGTCTTGATCGAAAGTAAAGTCTCCCTCGCATCCCCTGGGAAGTTCGTCACCGTCGACACTTGGAGTCTACACTTGTCCATCAGCCCATCGAACCCCTCGGGCAAATTGCCCACCCTGTGGGCCACAACCTCGTTAAATTGCCTTAGTAAATCAGTTGCTTGGGACATCACTCTGTGGGTTCTCTACTTCTCTTACGATTGTCGTTCTTCACTCACAGCAAAAGAACAGAATCCTTAAAAGTGAACAAATATTAACTGATCACTGCACAACGTGCCATGAGGGTAGGTGATAGTGTGTGGTTTGGAGGTACAGGGAAGTACTAATGCGGCCAGATATACGGCAGAAGTATTGCTGAATGCGTGTGCGTGCCTGTGTGCGATCCCAGCAGTTTCAGAAACAACAATACAGTATCCTCTCTTGCAGCGGTGGTCGCCCCCCACCCTTTTCGCCTCCCCTCCCCCACCATGGACATTCATATACTACGGATTCTTAGTAGACGTCTGATTGCTGTCTATTGAATCTATTGTGGTGGTCGCTATGAATCTCGACTTGAAGCATGCGCCCTGCGAAGAACGTCTGTTACGCTGGGAAAGCCTGCGAGAAACATCAACGGGGTGAAGGGCGAGCAAAGACCCCCCAATAGCTGGGTGTGAAACCTCCCCTGCATCGTGCCATTGACTGACATGAATGGAACTGAATAGCGACTTAGACAGAGACAGTGGAGCTCTGGACGCGACTCCAAAACGTCAAAACAACGAAATCTACAAAATAATCGAGAATTCGATGAGGTCCTCTGTACTTGAAGTATCTCGTATTCATTTACTGACAGTGCTGGTGGTATTTCAAGTGGGTATGGATGATTCTGGGGCAAGTGAAGATGTCCCACCCGTGGGGGGTCTTTTGATGGGTGAAACTCTGGGACAGGGCGCCTTTGGGTGTGTGAAGTCTGCCAGTTTGGAGGTTGACAAAAACATCGTGGTAGCCGTTAAGTTCATACACATGCCGACTTGTAACGAGAACGGGTTGCAAGAGAGGGATATTATGCGGGAGGTTGTGCTGCATAATAAGTGCTCGCAACACCCGAACGTTTTGAGACTGATAGATTGTAACACTGTCGATGACTACATATACATAATCTTGGAGATGGCCGATGGTGGGGACCTTTTCGATAAGATTGAACCTGATCTTGGCGTAGACCTTTTAATCACACAGTTTTACTTCCAGCAACTGGTCAACGTCATCACGTACTTACATGAACAATGCGGTGTTGCCCACAGAGATATTAAACCGGAGAATATTCTGCTAGATAAGAGCGGGAACTTGAAATTAGCAGATTTTGGCCTCGCGTCGCAATTTAAAAGAAAGGACGGCACATGGAAGAGGTCTATGGACCAAAGGGGGTCCCCACCTTACTTGGCCCCAGAGATACTGTACTCTAAGAAACCATATTACGCCAATGTCACAGATATTTGGTCCATAGGCATCTTCACCTTCGTTCTGATCACGGGCGCTATCCCATGGGAGTTGCCCGCATGGGAGGATGTTAACTACTCATCGTTTCTGGAAAATGACGGGAATGTTGATATGGGACCATGGAAGAGAGTCGACATACAGCAGCTGAGTCTGTTGCGGAAAATCTTACAGCAAGATCCTTCAGAGAGAATCACATTGTCGAAATTGCGATCGCATCCCTGGTTCACACAGAAAAATAAACTTATGAACTCGAAGGGACTTTGTAATGACCCTGCTGCTTTAGCGAACAGACTTTTGTCAAGACTGAACGTGTCCCTCGATAACGGTAACTACAATACATCACTAACCCAAACTCTAGACTCTGCAACTAGGAGTGTGTCCCCACCACTGCCAACTGTATCCACACAGCCTGTATACAACGATGTGGCATATATCCAGACAGATTCCTTGCCGAATGACCAAAGATACCCAAATACCCAAAGGCCGTCTTCCCAATATTATGCATTACACGATGAGCTTAATTATTATTCCACTCAGGTTGATGATACTTTGTTGAAATACATGGAAAACGACTATTCCACGTTACAATTTCAAAGTCAGCAGAACATTAGAGATAAAAGTTTGAATGCCTTGCAATTTAGACCTTTCAAGTTGACCAAATTTTACTCATTGGAACCGATGGAGAATTTATTACCCATATTGGAGAAGGCTTTACAATTGTCTGGGATAAAAGTAACCCCAGATCTTTACAGATTCTATCAGGAACTGTTGGAGAAAAAGAATGAAGACGTGTTCCCTTTAAAGATTAATATGAAAAACTTCGATTCAAGAGGAGGGAAACTTGTTGGATTTATCAGCATTAGACGGGTCAAAGCCGATTTGAAAAGCCTCGAATTTGTGAGAAAGTCAGGAGACCCATTGGAATGGAGAAGGCTATTTAAGAAAATTGCACTATTTAGTAGAGATATAATACTTATAGTGAAGTAATACCCATCATCTGTGTCTTATACTATCTGTTTAATTGTAGATATTGTTCACTCTCATAAATTCTTGCTACCGCATTTACTGCATAATCTCCGATTAGTGTGTGGAGATGCAATTATTCCTCTGCTTCAAAATACTCCATTTTCATCATGAAATCCAATAATTCTACCCGTAGATTCCTCCTCTCTGCTGCAGATAACGCAGCAAGTTGATCCGGCTTGAAGTCGCGTAAACGGTTAACTATCTTTCTCGCCTTTTTGGATGGGAAATGGATATGCAGAGATGGTGTTCCCTCTTTCGAACTAGTATCGTCTGCACAATTTTCATTTTCTGAGACTTGAATCTCACAGGACATCTCATCATCCTTTAAAGCCACTTTTGCTATAGCAGCATCTTGTTGAAAGGGTTCAAAAGCAGTATTAACATCTTTCTCTTCTTGTACTATATCCCCCATAGAGCCCTGATCACGTTTGATCATCTTGACGGAAGTCACTGGTTCAACTTTTTTCGGGCCAAAGTGTACTTCCGGGGCGAATTGGGTATTTGGAGCTTCCCGTGATGCGGTCGATTTATAAATGGCCAAGGTTAATAGACCTGAGGAATTTTCTGGTCCAGGCCGATGATTAACATTGGAGTTCCGTGTAATGATACTGCCAGATCTGTCTGTCTTTGATACTTTACCTTCAGCCCTCAGATCTGACCCAGTTACCATTTCTGAGCCCTTATATTTGTTGGAATTGTCAATCATTTGAGTCCCAGTTTCAATTGGTAACGCAGATAACCTTACTTCAAGGTTAGTAGCTGAGTTTGATTCGTTTACTGCCTGTGTGTTTATTGTCATTTGAGCTTCCTTTTTTGGAGTGGTATTCTCCTCTTTGTCAATGTCAATTTCATGTATGTTATTGGGTAAATGTACACAAGTAGTCCCTACGGCTTCAACTGGAGATGACTTTTGAGAAAGATCTACTATATCATCATCAATACTGGACTCTTTATTCAAGGTGGTCCGGACTTCTTGCGTGTCAGATTGTATTAACCCTCCATATGAAGTTACCTCCGAAAGAGTGGAAGTAAGTGAATTCGAAGTAGATGCATTATGCTGTTTAGTTGAATGGTTTTGTTCATTATCTATTCGAGATAGAGCGTTTGCGAGATAGGTAGCTTGAGTTCCATTACCTTCGTGAGAGTGAACAGTTCTATCGATAGAATCATTGAGGGGTTCTTGTGAAAAGTTTTCTTGCATCCCAATAGAATTAGTTCCTGTAATCAGTGTTTCCACTCCTTGTTGCGCTGAACCTTCTTCTATCGCAGCATTATCTTTAGTCTTGGACAATGATTGCATTTCAGGAACCTCGATCTGTGCGATGTTGGTCCCAACAATGCCATTACTGTGAGGTTGCCTATTAGTTTGTGTTATGCCAACCTGATTTGTTATTTGATCGAGATACGCATATCTCCTGTATTTCAGCAAATAAGAAGAATAATCTTCCAACTTGATCCATTTTGTTAATGCCAGCTGTATATCGTTGATATCGGGTATCTTATTTTCCAAGTTCTTTTGGGTTGAAATTGTGTTGATGACATTCTTAAGGTATTCCGGCCTTCTTCGAGGTAAAGAACGAACGATCCTATGGAGAACAATACTCAAATGTACTCCTCTTTCTTCCTTCAATAGAAAAAACATCTTCAAGAATAGCCCAGCTATCTTATGTTTAATATCGGAAGATAATTTCTTGGGACCTTTGAATAGAAAGATTGAAAATGGGTCAATAATTCTATCCAAGCCGTTGATATCCTTCTTTTCTATCAATATTATTGCCAATGATGTAAGGGTGGATATCTTTTGAACAGGTCCAAATAGATAGTTGATTGCAGGCAGTATTAGGGCGTGTAAGTGGTCGGGATAAAATTTACACAGATGCCTTAGCAACTTCGGTGAGATTAGCTTGATGACCTCTATGTTTTGTGCAGCGTAAGAACAGAAAAAATTAGATATAATGGTAGTTTGATCCTGACTCAGCAAATTGGAAAGAATTTCGGTCAATGCGTCTCCCTTGTTATTAGAACAACACTCATGTAACTTCTCCAAAACAACCACAGATGTATCTTCTCCAGTTTGACCTTGATTATCCAGCTGAGGTTCATTAAAACATTCTGAATTGCTCTTGTCAGTCGAGGTTCCAGATTGGGACAGTTTATTATTCATTGTCCCAGCTATTTGCTTTTTGTATACAACGTTGATATACTTCATAAAATCTGTAGGAGCATCATGATCAGAAAGATCTCTCAATTTAGTGACTTCGGCAACATTCAAATTTTGGATTAATGATGGGTTCTTTAAAACTGATCTTAAAACGATTCCATTCTCCTTAAAAAGTTCAGGAGAATTCAGTATAGCTTTAAATAAAAAAAGGGACTTACTGATTCTCGTTGGTAAACAACCTGATAGGTAGTTACAGGAATTTGGAGCGTTACTCGTAAAAACGCCTTTAATAAAATAAAGTAAAGCATGGTCATCCCATGTCAATGCAGAGGTGCAGATCATTCCATAAAACTCTCGATCAATGTCGGCAATAACTGTTAGTAAATTTTCGATAATTGATACCAAAGGGTTTTTAGATATTATGTTCATTAAAAATTTCATGTCATGTCTATTCATATTTGATGGCAATACCGCGACACTCAACCAGTTGGTCACGTAGTCAGGATAATTTTTGTTTTTCATGTCCATAAATTTGGAGAAAATAGCGAACAAAGATGCGTCGCAATCATTTGAGTCTAACATGCTTATCATTAGCTTAAGTGGAAAATCATAATTGATGAATGTCTTTGAATCATAAAGTGCAATTACTGATGATAAGCCGGAGTTAGAAGGTTCCAGCAAAAGTTTCTCAAATTTTGTGACAAGCTGTGTTGCAAATAAAGTTAAGACACTCAGTTGATTGAACGTGTAATCGTATGTTGGTTCCAAGTAATGTTTAAGGACCAACAGAAAATAATCAAACACTTCATCATTTAAAGAACTCTCTGGTACAGTGTCTATCAAACTTAGAAAAAGAGATTTCGCATGTTCGTCCTCAAAAGATCTAGTACGCAAAAGATCAGATGCACTTTTTGCCATTTGCATGTACCATATGTGAATAAAGTTGTTAGAAAGGTTTGGAATATCTGAAATTACTATACCTCGTGCTGCTATTACACGGACTGGTCTAAAGTTATGCTGCTGCTGTTTTGTATTCGGTGAGTTGGACCTTTGTGTTGAAGTTTTTGGAAACTTTCCTCTGAGTATCTTGATAAAAATATCCATCGTTCTGGTTTGTAATTCGTTTGAAGATGCTGCTGAATTCCATTTGTGGAATAGTGGCTGTAACAAATTATCCCAAAATAAAGAAATTGCATTCTGTGTTCCTAGGGAGTTGATCATAGAAACACTGCAAAAAACCACCCCATTCAGACAATACAACAAACCTTCTCTCACACAATCTTTTTCCAATACATTTGGCAGTTGGTCAAAGGGAGTCAGCAGTAGTTGTAGCAATTGTAGCTGAACCTCATCAGACTCTAGTGAAGTAATATTTACAGACACAAGATATATCACGACTCTCCAACTTTTTAGTGCCAAGAGCATGGCTTTTTCATCATTGGTTTTGAAGGCCAGTTCATTTAATGACAGCCAACTGTCCCCTCGGTCGTCAGTTGGTAGTAGTTTTGTGATATTACGAGGTGAGTTGAAAAGTATTCCAACCAATGCCAGCCACAAATCAATTCCAATTTTATATGCCTTTTGTTCAGTTATCTGATTCCTAAGATGATCACGTAGCATAGACCCTATTGTAATTGTCTCAAAGTCATAAGTATCTGGTAGTACCGATTGTAACATCATTTTCATGCTGGGAGACAAAACATCTTTTGCTGGTTTCTCTTCCATGGATTCATATATTGAAGCTGTTACGCTGTCTTTTCCGCCCAATAACTGCTTAAGGAGATCCAACAATATTTCGAGTGCGACCACTGCCAATTTATTAGCGTAAGTCTGTGTTTCAACTAATATTCTAGCTAAAACTTCTCCACACAACCATTTGGGGACATCCTGTAACATCTGTTTCAAGTATTTCCCAAAAAGGGCTTTAATTAGTAGTAGCTTTTCGTATTTCAAGTTATAACTATCGATTTCGTTCACCTCTGTTATTATGTTAACCAGTTTATTTCTCTCATTTTCTGTCAGGTACGACGTACCAAACTTTTCTTGTCTCAGGAAGATCATTTGGGCTGTTATCATTTGTTTATTGCAGTGTGGACTACTCAAGGCTTCATAACTACTTTCAAACACCTGCTTCATGGACGTTTGTATGTTACGTTTAGAGGAAAGTGCACAAATTACCTTGAAGTTAGAAAGGAGATGTGTAAAGAACCTAACGATTTGAATGTACAGCCGCGTGCTAAATGGGTTTTTCACAGAAACATTCTCCAATAAACTTGACTGCTCGAGTTTCAGATGCGGATAACAGACGTTGACTATTTCTTCCATATGAGCACATAGTACAGAACACACCTTGTCCTCCATACCAGTTGGGGTGTTGTCGCCAAATTGCCGTTCCAAAATTGCATTAAACGTAGCGTAAATTTCGAATCTTTTGGAGACATGTTCTGGTTCCGAGACAGCTAGTAACGATAGCCCACCTTCGAAGATATTTTTTAATTCGTTGATATTTTTGATGTCAGTCATGTTATGTATTTCTCCACTCCTCCAATATGCAAGTTCCATTGGATTAAGTGAAAATGTCGTTCGAGCACTGAAAGTGAGTCTTTGTTCAGTGACGATATCCCCTTTTTGCAAAGAGACTCGATTCAATTTTAATATTGGTTTCGAGCGTAGTTTTGAAGTAGATGAAGGTCGTGGGGAGGCAGCTGAGTTCGTTTGAGCAGATGACGATTCTACTTCTATTCGATCAGAAAAGGAAACAGATTTCTGACACGGCGACGATGAAGAAAGAGGTCTCTCCGAATCTTTCGGAAATACTAATGAAATTTTCAGATTGTCCAAAGAATTTGAATTGGCTTGAACAGTGGTTTTATCCGCGCTTTGCGGTGTTGCCATTTTCCTTCGTTTCGGTGTCGGTGACGTGCTATAATCTCTCGAGTCTGTGTGTTCAGGTATTGGGGCATTATTCCGTTTGAAGTTGCCACTCGACCAGGGGTACTTGTTTGCAAATGTGTTCTTTTTGCTACCAGCCTTTTCCAGCATTTCCAGAGTTCGGTTGATCATTCGGTTGGAAGATCGTTCCGTCGAATGTTCAGTCATCGGAGAATGGAGTATTTGCCCAAAATAAAAAACGGAATTAAAAGGGTCTTTCGTCGTTTGTATCTCTCTTATTGAACTGCTCGAACTATTATTAAGTGATACGACAATCTTGTCATGATACCAACAAAGAGCAAGTCTGGGTGAATCTTTAACTGTGATGGCCCAAAAATCTGACTATTTCCCAAATGAAAAAAAAAAAGTGACAAGACGCGAAATTCACTTTGAATTAGTCCTGGCACGTGATTCGGTTAGCGGGATCAGGTTGCCTTTAGTGGTCTGGATGACTACAATCTGGTGTCCGATACGTGTCCCTTGCGGTTGTCAAGATGTAACAGGAATAGGGTGGATAAAAGAAAAGAGAGGAATGTATTTTTGGAGAACTCTTATAGATATGCTGAAAACTTGTGCTACAATGTAAGTTTAGCAATAATTACCAAATTAACTTAAAACACATGCTACTGCCTGAGAAGATATTTGGAGAGAGTAACCACGCTTACGGTTGAAGAAAAGCGCAAGCTTTAGGGGTTATACTTCATTGGTAGACCGCCGCATCTACAAAAGAATTACAGAGTACCCTAATTGATGAGTGGCAGTGATGTTACGTACGCAGATTGGAAAGTGGTACTTCTTGGTGGATCATCGGTAGGTAAGTCTTCCATTGTGACGCGACTGGTAACGGGTAAGTTTATGAAGAACAGTGCAACCATAGGTGCAGCGTTCAGTTGGAAAGAGGTTTTCCTAGAGGATAAGAAGGCAGTCAAGCTATCTGTGTGGGATACAGCTGGGCAAGAAAGATACAGGGCACTCACACCGATGTACTACCGAAACACGGACGTCGCACTAATAGTGTACGATGTGACAAACTCAACTAGCATTGAAGGTGCTAAAAGCTGGATTGAGGAATTGCATAATTATGTCAACGAGGATAGACGGAACAAAATATCCATATGGCTCGTCGGTAATAAGATCGATTTGCTACCTACCGCTCAAGATTCTGACACTACTTACCCACACGAAGACGTACTGCGAGGGATTATGCACGATATACCCAATCCAAACGAACTTGCATATGTTAGTGCCAAGACTGGAGCAGGCATCGAGGAGATGTTCAATGAAATATCCAGGCAAGTGCCGGAAGAAGCTTTTGAAGCTTCTAATAAAGACAGTGAGTTGCTTCAACTAAATACCACTAAGAACTCATCGCACAGTTGTAACTGCTAATAACGAAAGGAGACCTATATTGTCTATGTACTAATAATATCCAATGGAAAGCTAATATATTTTTAATTATGTTTTGATTCAACAGGTTTTGGAGAAACTCACAGCTCCCCTGGGACAGGAAATTGACCAACCCATTGGTAAACATCATTACCCAATTTTTGAATTTCAGCATCATTTTCGCACAAAGTTTTGAAGAACTGGAGCCTCTCGACGTTCGATTTAATATCCTCAGACTCTTGACCTTTCATTTTTATAGCCAATTTCGTAGCTTTGTCGATGTATTCGGCGACCTTCGCAAAGTCCTTCTCCTCAAACCCCCTAGTGGTCATAGCTGGAGTCCCCACTCTTAAACCTGATGGGAACATTGCGGACTTGTCGCTAGGAATTGTGTTCTTATTGGCGGCAATGTTTATCTGTTGTAGAATGGTTTCTAACCGAGCACCATCAATTCCGGAGGACGATAAGTCTAGCAAAATCAAATGGTTGTCGGTGCCTCCTGAAACCAGCTTGAATCCCCGTGCTTCTAACTCTCTGGCAAACGTAGCTGCGTTGGAAACAAT
This sequence comes from Huiozyma naganishii CBS 8797, assembly GCF_000348985.1. Classification (NCBI taxonomy): domain Eukaryota; kingdom Fungi; phylum Ascomycota; class Saccharomycetes; order Saccharomycetales; family Saccharomycetaceae; genus Huiozyma; species Huiozyma naganishii. The sequence goes on from NC_035924.1 coordinate 364,457, forward strand.
TCTCTCTTGGTATTGTTTGAACTCTGGGGTCATTGCCTGCTTCAATGCGACAGCTAGGGCGGATATGGTGTGGTTATGAGGTCCACCTTGGTGTCCTGGGAATACGGAGAAATTGATCTTCTTTTCCAAATCGTACATGAACTCTTTACCCTTGGTAATTTTTCTAACACCCTTCCTGTAGAAGATCATCGCACCACGGGGTCCTCTTAAAGATTTATGTGTGGTCGTCGTCACGATGTCAGAGTGTTTGAAGGGAGACTCGACAACATTGGCCGCCACTAGACCAGATATATGAGCCATGTCCGACAAAAGATAAGCACCACAGTTTTTGGCAATATTGGCCATCCTGCCGTAATCGATCAACCTAGAGTAAGCCGAAGTCCCCGCGACTATAATTTTGGGTCTGAACAATTGGGAAGTGAGTTCGAGTTCGTCATAATCAACCCTACCGGTCTCCAGGTTCAAACGGTATGGCATTGTTTGGAAATATTTCGATATGAAGGAAATTGGCGAACCGCTCTTTAATTTGTACCCATGTGATAGGTGACCACCGTGGGGGAGGTCCAACCCCATCAACCTATCACCAACGTTCATTACTGCAGAATACGCATATAGATTAGCAGGTGCTCCGCTTAGAGACTGAACATTGACACCCCATTCTTCCGGATTCAATCCATACACTTCCAAAGCTCTCCTTTGGCATAGCGACTCCATTTGGTCAATAAATTGGTTCCCACCGTAGTAACGTGCACCAGGGTATCCCTCTGAGTATTTGTTTTGGAATTCAGACCCCAACAGGTCCATGACCGACTTGGAGGTGAAGTTTTCTGAGGGGATCAAAGTGATTGAGTGCTTCTGTCTCAACCTCTCGTTCTTCAAAATCGAGTTCATCTCTGGGTCCACATCCGCAACATGCTTGGAAATCAACAATTGATCGGCAGAGCTACCTCTCACAGCTGTGCTACCAAAGGAACGAGACGTCAAGTGGTAGGTAACCCTGTAGGGTATACGTTTAGTAGTACTGATGATGGACATTGGCGATGAAGAGAAACACGACCCTTTATTGTAGAAATTCAAGACAGCTTGTATACGGGGTAGTTCCGTTAAAAGCACAATTGGACTAAATAATCAATTGTCTTGCTCAGGTACTAGCACTGATTTACTGTTCTTTATATACTCGTGATGAAGTAACTTCTCGATGAGCCCGTTATCTGTTTCCGAACCGCTATTTTCTCCGGGGCTTTGCGACTTCTCCCTTGGTTTTCTGACCTCTCCCGGACTCCCCTGGATCCACAAGCTGACTTCTCTACAGGTCGCCCCAGAGCTGGCACCAAGAGATGTTATACAGGTTCCAGTTCGTATACATGGAGACCAGGATGGTTGTCTATAGAGGTGTGCCATCGTCACTTGTGAACAATCAACAGTTCTCGTGGCACATATATACTTATATTTTACATAAGAGATCGATTCGCTTTTGTCTTTAAGACATCGCGCATAAGCTCGCCCACTCTCTTGCCTACCCATTAGCATTCGATTGACGGAGTACCAGTGTTGCAATTACAATGTAAGTGCATTCCGCACCGCCACTACTGCAGCAATCCAATCGTATATCCTTGATATTCTCATCGAACAAAAATATTTTGTTACCGAGAATGAAAACCCTTTAAGCAGATATAAGGAAGGCTCTGTGGCTCACAAGTAGTGGAAAACTTTGTGAGTGTGACGGGGGATCTGATACATAGTCTCGTTTTGAACCTCTACTTGAAGAATGACTAGATTTACCAAGTTACTATCGCTTGCCTCTATTACTTCCATAGTAGGTATTTCATACTATTCTTACTTTATCAATTCAAACGGTTATTACTACACTCATTCGCAATGGAAGAAGGTTAACGATAACGTCAAAAGTATACTAGATAAGAATAGACAGATCCCTCCTTTTCAGGACAAGTTGGAAATGCTACAGAATCAGGAGGCTAGAAACGTTCTGGTGAGACCGAGGATCGAAATAATGAAGGATATTTGGAATAAATCTGTAAGAAACTCGGTAGAATGGATATTTTCTTTAGGTGGCTAGTACACCAGTGGGTCATAAATCCTTATTTGTAAATATATGTATTGAATACTATTAGGTCGGTAATGTCGCTCTTGAAGCTTGCCCCATTTTTTAGGAGCTGATGGTTAAAAGCATCAAAAGTGGAAAATTTGCTCGATGGCGTCCATACATAGTGGTAGATTGAACAGCACCATAGTATTGCCAGGATGGATCGACCTGATGCGCAGATTGTATACGAAGATGCCATTGACTACTGGACCAGCATCCCCCCAACAGTGGACGGTGTTCTGGGTGGGTATGGTGAAGAGACAGTCGTTCCCGTGATGGATATTCTCGGATCTCAGCATTTCATACGCAAACTCAAATCAAGGATGGTCGTGACACCACCACACCAGAAAATCGGTGTTGACATTGGTGCCGGTATTGGGAGGGTCACGAAGAATTTCTTGTCCAAACAATGTGATTCTGTCGACTTGGTGGAGCCTGTAAAACCGTTCTGCGATCAGATGGGGGAGGAATTGAAGGATGCAATGGAACAGGGCAAGATCGGTACCATATATAACGTTGGTATGCAAGATTGGACACCGGAGAAGGGTAAATATTGGATGATATGGTGCCAGTGGTGTGTCGGACACCTCCCTGACACCGAGTTGATTAAGTTCTTCAAAAGGTGCATCGATGGTTTGCAACCAAATGGCACCATTTTTGTTAAGGAAAACAATACACCATCGGACCAAGACGATTTTGACGACACAGATTCAAGTGTCACTCGATCAGACGCCAAGTTTAAAGAACTCTTTGCCCAAAGTGGTCTCAAGTTGATCGCTATCGACCGCCAGAAGGGCCTCCCACGGGAGTTATATCCTGTGAGGATGTATGCATTGAAACCAATCGAAACAGATTCCTAAGAACAAGGTTTTCACAATAGTTCGACACTCGATTTGTCGTTTATCAGATAGAATGTAGTTATGTAGTATGCACCTCATACATATATATGTGCTGTTACCCGCTTAATTAACGATACCTTTTGTTTATTTCGAAATGTAAAGGCGAAAGAGGCACCGCATCTACACCTTTAAAGTTTCCGTTGAGGGCAATAGGACAGGACAAGAGAGTCACCGATCAGTCACACGAGTGCGCCATCTCTGAATAAGAATCTTACAAGATGGACACCAGTGGAGAAATAGTTCCCGAGCCTCCGCAGCCCGAACAATCTTTGGAGCAAACCACAGACTCGAGTCAAAATAGGGCATCGGGTACCGATCGAAGGCAGGATGTGCAACTTCTGGACAAGCCGGAAATAATTAAAGTTATGAACTCTGATGTGGCAATCAATGCTTTGCTATTCAACTTGAAGCAGTCTTTGCTTACCTGCGAAGAGTTCATCAAGTTTGTTAAGAAAAAGTGTTTGTTCGAGAATGACCACGTTATGGAACTATCTAAGCATTATAAGCACTTTTTTCAGGAAACACAGCATGTATCCTCATTAAAACGCGCATTCCATTCCGTTTTGGAGTTTGATGGGAAATTGGCTAAGATTAAACTAAGTTACGTCAAGGCGCTACAAAAAATGTGTGACGAAGTTAGTTCTTTGCTGTTAACAATGACAAGGCTGCGGAAAAACGTCAAAGAGGATAGTAAACGTTTAGAAAGGGATGTAGTGGACTCCATTCATAATGCAGAAAAGGCCCAAGCTAGATATGTTTCCTTGTGCCAAGATTACGACAAGTTGAAAATGACAGACCCAACAAAGACGAAATTAACTTTGAGGGGCTCAAAAACCACAAAAGAGCAGGAAGAAGAGCTGTTACGGAAAATAGACGGCGCTGATATTGACTATCGGCAAAAAGTTGACCATTCTAATTCTTTGAGGGATAACTTCTTGAAAAGAGAACGACCAAGAATTGTGGCTGAGTTAAAAGATTTGATTCTGGAAATGGATACAGCGATGGCAATACAACTACAAAAATATAGTATATACACCGAAACGCTAATTTTGAACAGCGGTGTTAGTGTAAGCCCTTTTGAAAAGACAAGCCATTCAATGAAGAGTTATGCGTCGTCAGTGAGAAACGAAAAGGATCTTTACGACTTCCTCAACAAATATAACGGTAACGGGAAGAACTCATTACTGGTCAACAAGAGCTTGATACCAGTTTCTTATAAGAAACATCCATCCATGGAACGCTTCAGCGGTGGTGCGAAAAAATCGTCTCCTAAATTTGTAGTGGACCCCTCCAGAAACTCGATACCAAAACGACAAATATCTACCCATGACAGTTCACCATTTGACAATCCTACTTCAAACCCCGCAACATCTCCCAGTAATTTCTCATCACCCACTATGAACTCATCGTTCAATGGGCCGATAATGTTGAATTCACCAACTAATAATAACATAAAAAGCGCCACGTCCAAACACACTAAATCACATTTGCAGCACCAACCTCTGCCTGCTACACCAGCATCTTCATCTAACTCAATGATAAATAACGGCTATGGAGAGGTTGGGGACAACTACGGGGGAGCTGATGACAATGATGACGCTGGCAAATCCTTCCAGTCATTAGATCCGGGGAAAAGGGATGCAAGGATACCTAGTATACCTGCAACTGTGGATACCACAGGCACTATCGACACTGATAGACCATTATCTCAAGTGCAGACAAATACAACACTTCCACCGGGAATACAAAGAAACTTGAAAACGTTTGGCGTTCCGCTAGAAAGCTTGATCGAGTTCGAGCAGGACATGGTTCCAGCTATTGTAAGGCAATGTGTCTTTGTTGTTGATGAATATGGCCTGGATTTGGAAGGAATTTACAGAAAATCAGCGAATGTGTTGGATGTCAGCAAACTGAGAGAAAATATAGATAGTGACCCCGCTAACGTTTCAATGATATTACCACCAAAAAAGTTCTCAGAGTCGGATATCTTTTTGGTTGGGTCCCTGTTGAAGATGTTTTTTTCTTCATTGCCAGATACCCTTTTACCTAGTTCAATATCCCCTGAGGTGCAAACTTGTATGGCAATTGACGACCCTGTAATGAGAAAGAACTACATGCATGGCTTGTTGTATAAGCTACCTGACGCTCAGTATTGGACATTGAGATCATTGCTATTCCATTTGAAAAGGGTCATAGCGCACGAGGAGAGCAATAAAATGAACTTAAAAGCCGTTTGTGTTATATGGGGCCCTACCATTGTTCCACCGAGTAATGATGATGTCAACGATGTTAATTATCAGATTGCTGCAATGGAAGTTTTGATCAATGTAGCTGAGCAGGCGTTTGAGCCGGAATGATATTTCAGGTACGAAATTTTGCATATGATAAAAATGAAATGTTTTTGCTTATTGAAGAATCTAGCACTGTATTCAGTCTGGATCTCTACTTCAATATTTCCATAGGGACAGTTTTGCAAGAAAAAAGGTTTCTATATAGGGAGTAATTACTCTGTCAAACTGCAGACAAAAGAAAATATGTAAGTAAGATAAATCTTGGTATGTTAGTTCCCGAAGCACAGGCTTATTAGTAGTTACTGTCAGTGAAATGTTGCCGGTGTATTCTTGAAGATCTAGTTTACCTCAAGACATATTTTTTTTATGAATGCTAACCAAAAAAGAACGTTTTGCGTTGTCTCCCTACAATCGATCATACTGCTACCAAAAGGAAAAGGCAAAGTTATTATTACCATGAGTCTACCAATTGGTTTGATTCTTTTATCCTATACTTTCTGTATGTATTATTCTTTAAAGACTGAACAACCCAGTATCGCTAACGCGAGCTTTAAACTTGTAGTTGAATGTGAGAGTTGCTCCTTTCAAATTTAATAGCTTCCTTCCAACAAGCCTTTGTAAACATGCTTCAAAGTCTGATTCTTTTTCGGAGGGTACTGCTAGTTTCGAGCGAACTGCGGATATGTCCCATGAATCACTATCGTTGAAACAGTACAAGATTGCCGCAGCGGTCATATCCAGGAACACGTGGTAGTAAACATCTTTAGACACCTTAATGGGTAACTCCATTATTATGGAATGCAGGCCATGAGGTTCGAGTGGAACGGTATTGCTTTTCGCAAACGCATCACAGCTTATTTTCCATTCCTTCTCGAAGTTACAATTGATCCATATTGGATCATGTTTTGGGGGTGAAAAGCTAACGTTTGCGCTGTTGACAAATAATGGCATTAGTTTGTAATTCCCAAAGGTAATCTCAGAATGCAAAGCGGATATGGAAGCTTTCAGCACAGATTCTAGATCATATGATGATTCAGAGCCTATGTACTTAACCAAATTTGCTTCAATTCCTTCTTCAGAGAGGTCACGTTCGAGAGATCCGTAATGCTCCCAAGTTTTAGCGAGCTTGTGAATAACTCTTTGTGTTAATCTACTTCTGAAAAACTCCTTCCGGTGAGGAAGATAATTCAGTATAAAGAAAAGAATGTTACAATTCACCGCAACGCGATTTTTCCCAAGCAAGTTGAGAGTTGCTTTATGCAAATCATAGATTTCAAACGTTTTAATGGCCTTGATGACTTCGGATCGTATTCTGGTTTTTATTTCGTTTAGTTGAGGTAGTTTTGAAAGCTCTGGAATGTAATGATTAGAGTATGTTTCATATGAACAAATATATCTTATTATTTGGTCTATTCTTTGGGTCGTATTAGGTATCTCATTGCATGATAGGAAGTTATCCAGAAAAACACGGCTATACTTTTTAATAGCCTGTTCATTTTTTTTCTCAAATATCGCGTTTTGGTTAGCAGTCAAGAACTTGTGATAAATTTCATCAAAGGGTATTTTCGTCCCAGCTGTCAGCATAAGCAGTACCCTCGCATCCTTATAAATAATTTCATCAAAATTGGCTGTATCATTCCATCGTATTGTTTCTAAAACGAGTTTGATGGCTTGTGAAAGAAAATAACCATGGAATACCGACCAGCTAACTTTTTTTTCGTCCCAGTACTTTATACAAGCTGGTACAACTTTATGCATTTCGTCTTCGAAATCACTAATGAACGATTGACCTATATTATAATATTTCGAGAATCGTAACTTCTCTACAAACTGTTTAAAGTCATGGATTCCGCCTCTCGCAATCAATGAAATGCATCCGATATCCTTTTCAAAATCATATTCTTCGTCATAGAGGGCACATTTGAAGGCTTTTCTTAGGAAACGTGGTACAGTATTTAATGTGTGTACCATTTCATCAGCTACCAATATACGAAAGTCGTTCACGGTTAGCTTTGTCTTACCACGAGAAATGAGTTTTTCCAAGGTGTCTTCTAGAATACTCATCTTGAAAAAAATCTCATCTGTAAATTCTTTGCAATCGATGATATTCGCTATGGTGATACAATGATGCTTGTCTATATAATTCTTCAAACTGTCATGATAGTATTCCACGATATTTCGACTGTCGTGCCCTAACTCCATATAATTACAAGATTCTGATTGTAATCGTTTGGCCTCATTTGGTATCGTTGCAAAGTTATCTCCAGCTAAGAATCTTTCAAATAACTGAACAGCTTCGGCCACATGTATTTTCTCGCGGGGCATAGCCGTACTTGCAAATATAACTCGAACTCTCCAAAAAAGTTTAGCTCTCTCATCGGGAGAATTGCGTCTTTAGTAAATAAAACTGTTTTTTTTGTATGATTAAATACTGGAAGACCTCTTCAATGTCGAACAGAAAGGTAATGTAAGGCAAAGCCGGTTATAATCCAGTGGTAATGCCTGACTCTATTGATCCAGCTAAGAAACTTGCCGAAAAATTTAAGCAGCAGGGGTATCTCGATCAGTTAAAGAGAGATGTTTTGACAACCCCAATAGCAATGCGCGAAAACGCATCGCCGCTGGAACAAACTATCAAAGATTTGGTCGTTGAAGTGGTTAAAGATGTTGTTGCGAATGATGAAGATCTTATATTTAAGAACAGAGCAGCAACAAGTGCCCAAGTTGAATCACAAATTTTTAAAGGTGGATATCGAAAGTTGAACGAGGTGGAGAACGGTATAAACTTAGAAGAGTTCATCCAGGAAGCTATCAAAGATCCAAAACTTATAGCTTCTATAAAAACAAACCTAGAGTCGTTAGTAGACTGAAAGTAAGTTACGATTCAATTATTTTCTAAGAGAAAACACTTTTCAACTCTCACTGAGAGTGTTAAATGACTGTGAAATCGTCCAAGATATGCAGATTATTGTCCATGTTACTTCATCATATATATTCCCTAACTATAATTCCTTACATTTTGAAACCTCGGGATTTTGTGGCAGATCGTAGGCAAAATCTTCTACGTAAAGCACACCTTTACGATCCAGTATGTAGAGGATATGTCCTGAAGAGTTAAACCGCATTGAGGCACACTCGTGAGCTCTATAAGCATCCGCAACAAGGTCAACTAGAACTATCCGTTTCGTTTCGTCTTCAATCATTGTTGGTGCGGACATTATATAAACCGAACCATTTTTATCGAGAAACGCTATAGAATCGTTCCTAGGTGATATCTCACAACGATGAATCTTGGAACCTAGTTCCACTATTTTTGTTAACAAAGAAGGCTGAGCAACACTCCTTAATTCGCTTATATCTTCGATTTTTGTGTTGATAATGATAGGAGGAGAATTAAAGGCAGTGGAAGTGACACACATGAGATTAAAGTTCCCTGGAAACAACTTCGTGTCTGTTATCCCTTCTGACTCTAAAGACGTGTCGATTGATCTCAAACTTTTCATTATCAATCTCGGTTCATTGAGGGTTCTTAACGAAATGACCAAAAATCGAGATTCCATCGTTGTTGAACACGAAATGTAAAGACCGTCGTGTGATAAATTGATTGTGTTGATCGGATCGCGGTACGGCAGAGCTATCGTCAGTGGTGCAGGAAACACATATAGACCTGTCTGTTTATTCACGTTAATACGGTGTAATGTAATCAATGCCTGCTCTGTGTTGGTCTTTCTTTCTCTTCCGGTAATTCCGCAGGCAATCAGTGTACCTCCATGATCAATATCAATACAGCGCAAAGGGTATTTAGAAGCATAGAAATGGATCAGGCTTCCCTTTTCCGTCAGTTCGTGGACCCTTAGCGAATTATTGGTATCTGAAATAATCAGTAAATCATCGGATAATGTGCAGAACACATAATCTCCACTTAGTACTTCTGAATTTGCTAATGCTGTTAAGTTTTTTTTGGAGAGTTCCAGCTTTTCAAATGACTTCCCGACCTCTCCCGTATTGCGACCACAGAACAGTAATTTAGGCGGATATTTGTCGATATCTGCAGGGATTGAAAATACTTCCCACTTATGTTTATCTATCAATGCAAATTTGGTACAACTGGGAGAAATGGCGGAGTTGATAAATAGTTTTGATTTAGTTTTTGAGGAACTTGGAGTGCGTCTTGAAAACAGATCGTTTCCTATAAAGTGGGAAACAGCTAGCAAAATACGATTCTTTTTTTCATCCAGATTTGACGATATGTTGGGAACCACCGGTTCATTGAAATGTGCAGTATGATCTTTATGCCATTCTGGTTTTTTACATTCCTGTGATAACCGTTCTGTGATAATGGTATTAGATTTATTAGCTAAGCTAACCATCTCCGACTTATTTTCAGTTTCTAAAGTGGTACTGTGTGTCAGGTATTGAGGATTTGCATCTGTATTGATTGGTCTTTCGGTAGTGGTATCGTCCGGTGTATTCTCGCTATTCATTTTAGAAGCAACTTTGAAAAAAAGGTTAAGTAGGGTGGTTTGCTGGTTGCTCGCATCAAGTTTCTTTGAATCCACTTGGTCAGTCTCTAGTGTCTTCTCCGGTATGTCGTTATTTTTGTACTCAGTAAACATTGCAGCTTCTTCAACCGGAAGAGTACTATTTTCCTCGGTACCTTCTGGCTTGTTCCCACCTCGCTCAATGTTTTCCTCCTGCAACTTGACTGTTTCCAAAGAGGTGCTTATTGAGTCTTCAAACCCATTTAATTGGTCATACAGACATCGCAACGGTTTAACAGGCCCTACCATCGATACATTCTTATTTTTACAAACTGGACAATAGATTAGTTCGTTGTGTGTGGCGTCTTTTATGGCGTCGAATAGCGACTCCGCTATGCAACATCCGCAGGATAGCATTGATGCATCATCCGCTATTGAATATCCAATGCCGTAGATATAATGTCCTGCTCTTTGGTCAAACTCGCAAGAGAACAATTCTTTTGGCAGGAACAAATCCTGTCGTATGACCTTCAATAGCTCTGAAGAGTTCATGCTCTCAAATCCTGGATAGCAATTGACAATAGTTTGTTAAAGCAGAACAGGTATTAGTCGCACAGTGCGATGTAAGCACCTTCTCTCAGTATCGTTGTCAACGAGCGAACCGGTGATAATTTCCTAATCAGAAATGTTGTTGACCAATACGTACACGAGAAGCAATTACAGCGTGAGTTCGTAAGAGGTAGCAGCGCTGTAAAGCTCTGTATTCTATATGGGGACACACAGCTGTTCGAATATACGCAACGAGAGCATAAATCGGTATGAAGTTGCTATGTTGATGGTTTGCGATGAGAGCATTATTTTAAATCCAATGAGAGACGTACATTTCTAAGAACATATATTTTATAAAAAAACAACGAATATGGAGAGATTGAAGAAACTGTTTGCTGTTCAAGTATTGCTAATCGTCGATACATCAGTTCTAGCATTCTCTGTAATTTGCAGTGAGTGAGTGAAGAGTACAGTCATTATGGGGGCTCAAGCATCAAAACCAGAAGACAGCGCAGTTTTTGCCATTGATTCTACATTGAAGCTTTCCGATGATATTGTGAGCAAGCTGCAGCATAGCACTGAAACAGATTTCTCGAGAAGGGAGGATGCCGAGAGATTTATCGAAGAGAAAGTAGCGCAGAAGTTGACAAGGTTGGAGAAGGATGCATTGAGAAAGTTTGAAGACACACTCGATACTTCTTTGATTTTAACGGAGATTGAGAATGATCCCCTGAGCTCAAAAAAATTGGATGCCAAAATTCTTACCTTGAGTGATAACTTGAAGAAGTTGGACGAAAGGGACGAGCAGAAGTTAAAGCAGATAGGCACCAAGGGGCAAGAAGTGAGAAACAAGCTGGCGCAGTGTTTGGCCGACAATAAGGGTAAACCGTTGAATTGCTACGAATACATCGAGCAGTTCAAAAAGATCATTGGTTGAACAGCGACGATGCAAAAATGTAACGCCGTTTGTATCATCAAGAACTGAATGAGAAGAAAAATAAAAAGAAGATTCGTATTTAATATTCTTTCTTTCTCTGGGAAAGTAAAACAGAGACCTAGAACATTTGTATAAAGAAAAAAAGATCCCTGCACATGCTAAACTTCTCCATCATTAAACTGAGTTAAGGCAGTAGAGTAGTTTAAAGATGTCAATGTCTAAAGAAAGCGAAAAAAAGAGCACCGTTTTACATTCTCATAGACCGAAACCTTGGTACATCAGGATGAGCGCACTGTCACTCTCACCACCTCCGGCCAGTGCTTCCACCCTTTCCTTTTCAACTATACTAACCTTGTCGTCGTTGAATTTATACCAAACGTTTTCGTCGTTTTCATCTCTGATGAAAGCTTGGTAGTGGCCCGAATCAGAGTTGGCCCCCTGATGGGTGATGACTCCTACCAAATTGTATACACACGATGGGTTCTCGCCAGCTTGTAAATCCGGAGGGAAATGTTTCTTAAATTCGTCCCGCCAGTACTCCTTTTCGCTGGCCTCTAAAGCGTGTTCGGTTTCCGAATGTTCCTTTGGGGTGGCAAAGGAGCCCTCGGTGACAGTGGCGCCACCGTCGAGCTTCCGTTTTTTCGCATCGCGTTGCTTTTCCTCTCTCAGTTTATCCACCGTTCTTAGTTCGTCTCTCACTTTGATTTTTTCCTGTTGATACTCTGGGGTCAGTATGTCACTGACGTCCAGCTGGAATGGGAAGACAACTTTCCTTAGAATCTTCGACTTCTTGTTACTGGATCTCTTCCAGAAGAACCGGACATACTGTATAGTCAGATACTTGGGCAATTTCGTAATTTTCTTCTCCACATTGTAGATGGAGTTGACGCCCGTTGTGTTTGATCTTTTCTCGATCTTCTCATTCAGGGACTCGAAGATTCCATTTCTTAAGAAGTTGGTCGTACCGGAAATATGACATTGCAATTTAACGTCGCTCTCGTCCTCCTTGACAGTAACATCATCAGGGTTTTGTGTGTCCGTCACCGTGGTTTTGAATTTGATACTAAAGTCCTCAGAGAATTTATCACCAAACACAACGGTCATTGAGTGGAACAGTTGTGTGAAAAGTTCCTCTGCGTCCTGTTGCTTGTAAAATCCGGCCTGAGGGTCCCTCTCGGCAAACTGGGGATACACTTTCCGAAGAACATTTATGAGCACAATTGGCAACACAGACTGGTAGTTCTTCTGTTTCAAGCTCTCAAAGCAGTGCTTTAACTCGAGGATAAGTTTGTGATGCATTTCGTCTTGTGGGTTAAGGTTGGTAAACGCCTTTGGGTCATAGTTCAAAATCAGCTCCCTCAGCTGATCCATTCTGAAGAGAGACTGCAATGTGGCATTCAAGTAGCATGTGTTCCCCATATTTTTAAACCCAATTGGCAATTCATTAAACCTCGAAACTTGCTGGTCCGGTGACAAGTCTTCGATGAAGTGGCTTGCCGTCTTGGGTTTCGTAATCAAATTTGCGTCTGGAGTACCCAGCAGCATAACCGTCGAACCAGCCTTAATAACACTGGATAAATCGCTCGCACTCTTATCGGTCAATCCGCCCTTAACCATGTATTTCTGACGTTCCTGCGGCACATGCGTAAGCGATTCCACCTGCTCCCTTAGCTGGCCAGCGGTCGTTTCCCCCGTGATACTAATGGGGTGAACTTTCCCAGCATGCTTGATGTTAAATGTAAGTTGATCAGACATATCACTACCAACACTGCTTACAACAGATACCCGCAAGAGACTCTGAACGGCTCAATGGTCCACTCCCGAACCGCTTAACCAGAGGCTTTTATTATATGTGGCAAAATATAGGAACGAACATTGGAGATCTAAGAACCGGGTAACGGAATAAATTTTTCAAGTGAAAAGTCTCGAGAAGTTCGCGATGAGTTGCACTTTGGATGTTGTATGGAGATGGATAGATGTTGCTGTAGTCGTTAGTGCTTCCACCTCTCGATCAACGTATGTCTACCTCTGTATCTACCAGGAAGAGACTTTCTGAGGGCCTAGCTGTGACGCAGAAGGTTTTCATTCGGTCAAGAAACGGTAATGCCACCAAGATTGTGAGGGAACACTACTTGCGGAACGATATCCCGTGTCTTTCGACTGCCTGTCAGAAATGCTCTGAGATTGTTGTGCCGAATGCAGCAAACGAATTGCCCAAGTTTGTGCTTTCGGCGGACCCAATGGCTATTGGGCTCGGGAAACATTACGTTGTGCTAGATACAAATATTGTGCTTTTGGCGATTGATCTGTTGGAGAACCCAAGCTGTTTCTCGGATGTCATCATCCCACAGATTGTTTTGGACGAGGTCCGGAATAGATCGTACCCAGTTTATCTCAGATTAAGAGCTCTGTGTAGGGACAGTAACGAGACTAAAAGATTTATTGTCTTCCACAACGAGTTTTCCGAATACACGTACATCAACAGGCAAAAGGACGAAACCATCAACGATAGAAACGATAGGGCCATCAGGCAGACTTGTGAGTGGTACGGTGAACATTTGAAGGAGACTGGGATTAAGATTGTACTAGTGTCAAACGATAAGCTGAACAGAGAGGCAGCCAAAAGCCAGGATTCTGATAAATACACCACTTTAAATTTGAACAAGTACGTCGACGCTTTGCCAAACGGAGAAGAGATTAAAGATCTGATTCCAAACGTGGATCCTAAAACAGAGGCATCTTTGAACGAGGAAGACCTGAATGAATTCACTTTCCCCGAGTACTATTCTACCGCTAGAATCATGGGTGGTATTAGAAACGGCGTTCTGTACCAAGGTAATATCCAGATATCCGAGTACAATTTCTTGGAAGGTGCTGTGTCACTACCTAGCTTCTCGAAACCTGTTCTTATTGTAGGACAGATGAATCTGAACAGGGCGTTCAACGGTGATCAAGTTGTCGTTGAGTTGTTACCGGAATCTGAATGGCAGGCACCATCTTCAGTGGCACTTGATTCCGAACATTTCGACGTCAACGATAATCCAGGTAATGAAGGCGATGAGGGAGATGACGTTGTAGCCTCTAAAAACCCAATCATATCAGACAAACAACGTCGTATGTTGGCCAAGGACGCTATCCAGGCGCAGAAAGCGCAGAAAGTTCGACCAACTGCCAGAGTTGTTGCCATTACAAGAAGATCGTGGAGACAGTACGTTGGTCAAATTGCTCCTAACTCTGTTGACTTACAAACTGCCGGCACTCAGAATGTGTTTATAATTTTGATGGATAAGTGCTTACCAAAGATCAGAATAAGAACGAGACGTGCCGCTGAACTGCTCGATAAGAGAGTTGTAATCTCAGTTGATTCTTGGCCAGCGAATTATAAATACCCATTGGGGCATTTTGTAAGAGATTTGGGTACCATTGAATCTGCACAAGCGGAAACAGAGGCCCTACTACTTGAGCACGATGTCGAATACAGACCCTTCTCGAAAAAAGTGCTGGAATGTTTACCGGAAGAGGGACATGATTGGAAGGCTCCAGTGTCTGTGGACGACATTGAAGCTAACAAGGCAGACCCATTGTTGGCCAAGAGGAAGGACTTGAGGGATAAGTTGATTTGTAGTATTGACCCGCCAGGATGTGTTGATATCGATGACGCACTGCATGCTAAGAAACTGCCCAATGGTCATTGGGAAGTCGGTGTCCATATCGCCGATGTTACCCACTTCGTCAAGCCAGGCACAGCTCTAGACGCGGAAGGTGCGTCGAGGGGGACATCTGTCTATTTGGTCGATAAACGTATTGATATGTTGCCGATGCTGCTGGGTACAGACCTATGTTCATTGAAGCCATATGTTGATAGATTTGCCTTTTCTGTGATCTGGGAGTTGGATGAAAATGCCGATATTATAAATGTTGAATTTCACAAATCCGTAATTAGATCTAGAGAAGCATTCGCTTACGAGCAGGCCCAGTTAAGAATTGACGATCCCAAACAACAAGATGAGTTGACTTTAGGAATGAGGGCTCTATTGCAACTGTCTATCAAATTAAAGCAAAAAAGGTTAGAAGCTGGTGCTCTGAACTTGGCGTCACCAGAAGTTAAAGTCCATATGGATAGCGAAACCTCTGATCCAGGTGAAGTTGAGATAAAAAAACTACTGGCGACTAATTCATTGGTCGAAGAATTTATGCTGTTGGCCAACATTTCGGTTGCAAGAAAGATATATGATTCCTTCCCTCAGACGGCAATGCTGAGGAGACACGCTCCTCCACCGGCAACAAATTTCGAGATCTTGAATGAAATGTTGCAGAGAAGAAAAAATATGTCGATCTCAGTGGAATCTTCGAAAGCGTTGGCAGACTCGTTGGATCGCTGTGAAGATCCAAAGGATCCGTATTTCAATACATTGGTGAGAATTATGTCAACGAGATGTATGATGGCTGCACAATACTTCTATTCGGGAGCTTACTCTTATCCTGATTTCAGACATTATGGTCTAGCTGTGGATATATATACGCATTTTACCTCTCCCATTAGACGTTACTGTGATATTGTGGCACACAGACAACTTGCCGGTGCGATTGATTATGAACCTCTAAGTTTAGATCACAGAGATAAGCACAAAATGGACATGATCTGTAGAAACATCAACAGGAAACACAGAAATGCCCAATTTGCGGGTAGAGCAAGTATAGAATACTACGTTGGCCAAGTCATGAAGAACAACGAATCTTTGGAATCCGGTTATGTGATAAAGGTGTTCAATAACGGTATTGTTGTACTGGTTCCTAAATTTGGTGTTGAAGGTTTAATTAGGCTGGAAAACCTGACAGACGACACACATTCCGCTGAGTTTGATGAAGTGGAATATAAACTTACATTCACATCAAAAGACTCTAAAAATCGGAGAGAAGTATTTGTTTTTGATCAAGTGCAAGTGCAAGTTAGATCTGTCTTGGATCCAATCACAAACAAACGTAAGGCTGAACTAATATTGAAATAATCTCAAATATTATTCATTTTTTATAAACGATGATATGTATTCTTAGATCAAGTAGGTATTGACTGCTTTATCAACGCTTGAACAGTAAAATGTCTTTCTCCGGTGAACCAATTTAAAATATATATACTTCTACATATAGATTTTATAGGTGGCATATTAAACGATAGCATCAATGTTTCTTTACAACACCTGCAGCATTCGCGGAAGAAATAATGTAATCTCTGTAATCGAAAATGGAACCACCAAATTTCTTAACGTTACCGTCTTCAGAGACCCATATTTCGTTACAGACACTGTCTATCACGGAAATATCGTGCGAAACCATAAGAACACCACCAGTGAATTTTTTCAAAGCATCTACCAGAGCTTCCAGACCTGTGGTATCCAAATGATTGGAAGGTTCATCGAGGACTAGAATATGTGGATTGTTCAAACACAGTGCAGCAAACGCAACACGCGATTTCTGACCACCGGATAACAACTGCATCTGTTGAAGACCTAGTGTACCAGTGATACCAAACGCACCCAAATGGCGTCTATACTCTTCATCTGTTTTACCTGGATACGTCTTCGACATCCAATCTACTGCTGAAGTATTCAAATCCATAGAGTCAACATGATGTTGAGTAAAGTAACCTATTCTCAATCTCCCGTTTCTTGAAACATAACCTGAGGTTGGTCTCAACTGTTCCATCATAACCTTCAGTAATGTAGTTTTACCACAACCGTTGGCACCCACTAACGCGATTCTTGAATCCATTTGAACATCCAAATTCACGTCTTTCAATAGCAAACTCTGCTCTTCATAGCCAAAGGAAACATCCTGTAGCTGAATGATGGGTGGAGATAGTTTCTCACAGTCTGGGAAGTGGAAGTTGATACTGGTTTCCACTTCAGGCGGTTCCAAAACGGGGAGCTTTTCCAATTTCTTGATTCTGGATTGAGCCTCTTGGGATTTAGCAGCGTTGTATCTATACTTGTCGATAAACTCTTGCAAATGTTTTCTGTACGCCATTTGGTTCTCGTACTCTCTTTGGGCGTTCTTCTTCCGCTCTTCTTTGGTCTGGTAGAAAGAATCGAAATCTTGACCTCTGTAGTAGTCTAGTCTTTCGTTGTGTTGATAAATGATATCTGTGGCAACTTCGTTCAAGAATGCACGGTCATGCGAGACTGTTAGAACGGTAGATGGGTACGTCTTCAAGTATTCTGCTAGGTATGCGATGGATGGAACATCCAACATATTGGAAGGTTCATCCAATAGCAGCAAATCGGGTTGACAGAATAGAGCTCTTGCTAGAGATAATCTCATTCTCCAACCACCGGAAAAGGAGTTCGTTGGTTTCTGTTGAGCCTCTTTACTGAAACCTAAACCGTACAAGATAGAAGCCGCTCTTGCCTCTGCCTTGTCTGATTCCA
The DNA here is from genome assembly GCF_000348985.1 of Huiozyma naganishii CBS 8797. NCBI lineage: Eukaryota > Fungi > Ascomycota > Saccharomycetes > Saccharomycetales > Saccharomycetaceae > Huiozyma > Huiozyma naganishii. The sequence goes on from NC_035924.1 coordinate 382,143, forward strand.
TATCTGCCAGTTTTTCGTCAATTTGTAACAAGTGCGCTTCCAAATCTTCACGCTCGTTATCCAGTTTCTTAATCTCCAGGGACTCCTCTTCGAATTCTGCTCTCAAATTTTCAATATCTTTCAACCTTTCGTTAATTTTCTTCTCCTCTGTCAGTAGTTGTTTCCTCCAGACATCAGCATCTAAAACACTCTGTAGAGCTAAAGTCTCGTCACCTCTCAGTTCTTGCTCGACGTGCAAAATGGAGACGTGCTTAGGGACGTTCAAATCTCTTCTAGACAAGGCCCTTAGTAGTGTAGATTTACCGATACCGTTCTGCCCGACTAACCCGTATCTGTGACCAAAACTCAAGGTCAATTGAGCATCAGACAGAATTCTTTGCCCGTCACCAACGTACAAGTCGAAAGCGTCAATCTTGATATCTTTGGATTTACCAGCTGCAGAACCAAACTCTAGAGGGTTAATCTTCAAGAAGAATGAGTCGTAGTTGTCCTCCTCTTGTTCACCAATCAATTTAGAAGCTTCATATTGAACAAATTTGTTGTTCCTCTTGGCCACTTTCTTGGCGATTTTCTGTTCCGCTTTAGCCAATTTTTTCAAATCAACTCTTGTCTCCATCTTTCTACCGGTATGCTCAATATCGTTGTTAACACCTAGAAGGTTCAACGACGTGTTTATATTGGCCTTCTTGTTATGGCTCTGTAAGACGTTGATATCCAGCAACCTCTTCGAGGTGTCACCAGTGACGTCCAACTTCGCTTTATTCTCCTTCAACTGGATGCTTAATTGTTCCAAAAGATTGTGTGCCAGCTTGTCTACAGCATCTTGAGGTGCACCAGCGTTCACTAGGAGATCGCTGACGTACTTAACCTCGTGGTCCAAGTCCATCTGTTGCGCTTGGACGGCATCGAAGGTACCCTTTGAAAGGTGATTGAAGTAACCTACTGCATATTCAGTAACAATGGGATCCACAGACGCAGCTGCTCTACGTACCTGGGAGCCAATGGATGACATTATTGGCTTGTTTCCTTATGCTTTAATTTAACAATCTTTGGTGTAGCTTTGAATGAGAGAGTAAGATTTAAGATGAAAAAAATTTTCTATTATTATTTTTTTCAATGGTCAATGGAAATATAGAGTATGTATAGCTAAACTTGGGAAAACCGTAAGGAATATAAGAAGGTAGAATGTGTATGTCTAATAGGTGAAGGGAATGAAATAAAATCGAAGTGAGTCCCTCTTGTTCTCTTTTCTAATCATCGAAAAGCTTCATTCTGTCGTACATGTCTTTCTTGAAGTCCTCGTATTCAAACGAAGATTTCCTTCTGAACATTGGAGGACTTGCATTGGTTCCCATACAAAAATTCCGCTCATTATCTTTATCCAAATAGTCTGCCTTCGTGAAAATTTCTTGGCGCATCGTCTCCTCATTCCCCCCGCGGCTCCCGTGTTGCACTTTGTCTCCCATATCTACTCTCTCACAAATACCGAAACAGGATGTCTCATTGTCCTGGGTAATATCCCGCTGGATATCGTGCTTGGCGTTCTGGAGATCCATCCCTTTGTTTCCTAAATCCTCTGGAGCGATCTCCGTGTCCCCCCCGTTAGCAGCAGCAGCTTCCCGCAGATTCAACGCGTCTTCGTAGTTGGTTGAACTGCGTCTTTGTAGCATCCTAGGTACTCCGGGACCCTCGCCTGGATCTTGGAATCCGTAATACTTCCCCACCGTGGGGGAATCCTTGGCCTTGGGAGCTTCTTTCAAGTTAACAAAATCTTCTGATTTCAACTGTTTAGAGTACATATCGACACTGTTGGTAGACTGGAGCAAGAAAGTATCACCAACCACAACCCGGGGAAACACTGTTTCCACCTCTTGCAAGCAGAGATGCACACTACATTTATATTTTTGGTCATACAGGATAATAGAAATTTGTTCCAAGGGGAGTCCCGTATAAAAAAAAAAGCGGTTTCCTTAATGCAGCCACCCGGAAGTATGTCCCTCCGGGTGGCCACAGAAGCTGCCGCAGAACACATTACCCGAAGAGGAAATAGTGGGAAAAGAAACGCAGATCAGGTGCCGAGTGTCCCAAAAGGGTAATGATCAGGTGCCTTTCCCTCACGTCACGTTCGCGGGCAGTGCGAACAGTTCATGGAGGCACTCGCACATCATGACAGCCCACTTGTTGACCTCTCCCTGGTCCAGATGGTCGAAGTCGTCGTCAATGGTGTGCCACTGTGGTGGGAAGGGGGTTGGGATCAGGTGTAAAGGAGCGACCCCTTTCTTGTAGAAGGGGACGTGGTCGTCCTCGATGAGAACCTGGTTTATGAGCAAGTATGCGATATCCTCTACGTCAAGTTCCTTGTGATGTGACGTTTCCTCCGCGAATTCTGTGGTCAAGTACGCGTCCTCGATCGAGTCAAGTAGTTGGTAGTAAGGGTGGCCCTGTCGGTAGTAGGACGGGATCTTGACTTGGGTCTTCCCACCGATTAGGTCCATGAGGATAAGGATCTCAATACGGGGCAGGAGTTTGTTCTTTTCCCATGACTCTGCTAAATGACGGGCCCCGTACAGGGAGTCCTCTGGTGTCCAATCCTTCACCGCTTCCTCTCCGTCAAAGAACACAATTTTGAGCCCCATATTGTGGTTGATTAAAAGAGAGTCGTGTTGGAATGCCTCGTCCATGAACTCTGCAGCGTACATCATGATAGCACAGGACGCAGCACTGTCCATGGCCCCAATGAACCCCGCGGGCTCAAATTTCGTGTCGTAGTGTGCTGCAAGAACGATAAAGCTTGCGGCAGTCGGGTTCCACGTGAAAATAAGATTAGTGAAATTCAAACCATTCTCAAAATGTGTATCCTCCTCAACAATCCATTCACTATCCAAGTTATTGGCAAAATGAGACTTGATAAACTCACGGATTTCAAGGGACTCGTTACTACTAGGCAATCTCGTAGTGTTGAAAGGCAGTAATAGATTATGCTTGCTGTCGTTTGTTAAAGATAGCTTTGAGGGAAGCGTTTCTGAGTAGTATTGTAAATTGTAATCGTCAATGTCGTACCCACAAACACAGATGAAAATCGTCAGCACGACGTGTAGAAACAAAAGCATCGCAACGAGCGTTTCCTCCAATTGCCGGTCGTCTTCTGTTGGTTTTCTGCTAATGGTTGTCCTACATACATTGTTCAACCTTCATATTTTTTCTTTTTCGTTCCAGCGGATCCCAATTTTTCTCTTTTATGGAATCATTATGTGTTTACACACTAATCATTTTCAGTGCCAAGGTTGAAGATGAACAGAAGTGTATGGGCTAATCATGGACAAAGTCGTCGAACCTGATGAAAAACCAAGGATTTCTGTGCCGTTGATACCAGCTGGACTGAGTAACGGTGCTGCGGTTCCAACAACTTCTACCACTGAAGACTTTGTACCGAGAGCAGTGTTACCCACCACAGCAACAATCGGCACAACTTCAGCAGCAACCACACCGACGATACAACTCGATGAAAATCCATTAACTGCTTCCGGTGTCTCTTTGGCTCCGAATTTTGACGCATCTTCAAAAGAGGGTCACCAGGGCCAGATTCCTACGATTCTCAATGAACACACTGACTTTCCCGATGACCATCATCAAGCACACCCAGTCTCACCTCTTATAAAGCAAGACTCTATATCTTTTTTACCACCAGCTAATGGAGTGTCTCCCAACGTGGTGCACGATAAACCACGATTCAACTTAGCCAGTAACGCAATGAACGCACAAAGGTCAAGTATCTACGCATCTAAATCTACAGTGACGGCAATTCCGATTCGGAATCCGAAAAGCCACAGATTAGTGGATGAAGAAGAAGGAAGGTCTTCCAGGAGCCGATCCTCCTCAATTACGACCTCACTCTCCAAGAGCTTTCTGTTTGGGTTCTACCATGATAAAAAGAAGGGAGGGAAGCAACCATCCAATTATTTGATTTCCAAAGAGTATTGGATGAAAGATGAGAGTGCAAAGGAATGTTTTGCCTGCGGGAAAGCGTTCAACACATTTAGAAGGAAACATCACTGTAGAATATGTGGGCAGATCTTTTGTCATTCATGCACTTTGATCATCGACGGTTCCAAATTTGGTTACATGGAAAAGATGAGAGTATGCTACCATTGTTTTGAACACGCTGATACCTGGCAGGACTCCAGTGATGAGGAGGACACTGAAGATGAATTAGACGTTCATGCGCACGAACATTTAAATGAAGATATTGGCCATACGTGGGAAGAGCGAACTCAAGACGGCAATACCAATTCATTGGACGACACACATAGCATTTTAGAACAAAATGATAACCATGAAATACCAAATTCGATTCTGCCCGCTGATCAATTTACTTCGAAGTCTATTTCTAATAAATCTCTTTTTGAAAGGACTTTGATCGCGAAAAGGCAAAGAGAGTTCATTCTACTGAATAAAGATGATGCGCAAAGCATTATGACGTCGGGTGAAGACTCAAAATTATTTGTCTCCACACCGTCACCACCACCAAAAATGGCAATTCCTGCAACCAGACAGGGTGAATCCCTTGAAATTTCTTTTACAGCCAACGATCTCGATAGGCCCCGCTTAAAGGACGGTAATATTGATTCTTATTCCTCTCACCTTTCAAAACCAACTCAAAGTAATGAAAGATATAGCATTAGAGATGTCGATATGATCCCAGCTAACTACCTGCACCGTCAAAATCGCCATCGCAAGACGACATCCTCCCACTCTCCGGCACCAGATTCCAATTATCAAAGAAGAAGCATGAATTCATTGAAAAGATCTATATTTAACTATGTCGGCAACAAAACCCAAAGTTCTTCAGAAAGGTCACGTGGACTGAATGATGAGTCTGCATCGGCTATTCCCCTCCGAAAGTCAACTCCCCTTTCAGCAGGTCAAGAAAGTGGCGATTCTTATATGGATCAGTCCGATCGTGTTATAGGAAACTTTACTAACAAAAACTTCAAGTTTCAGTTCAACTTTTCTAAAGAAAATGGGCACAAAAAAATAGAACGCACTAGTTCTCTTCCTAAACACCCACTAGATAGTTCAGAAAATGAGGAAGTGGGTAACGATCAGGACAGCCTGGAAGACGAAGGAACCATGTCGATATACTCTTCTTTAAACGACGCTTCGAAGTCTACAAACCCCATAAGATCGACGAGGAACTCTTCCAAATCGTTCCAACGAGCCCAGGCATCCCTACAGCGCATCAAAACAAGGCGTAAGAGTAGAAGTAAGGCAGGAACAAGCTCCTTGTACAAAGATATAACCAAATTGACCCATAGTACTCCAAATCTTTTGTCTGTTGTTACCGATAATGGCGACAATTCCAATGACTATACCCTTAGCGGTATCGAGCCATTGACAGGGGATAATGTTGCCGTTTCCGATAGTCCTTCTTCTAGTAAAACCAATCCCGTACAAAAACTCACCCCCGATCCTCATCAGTCACCAACGAAAAATTTGACAATGAAATACTCAACTACCCAATTTGGGTCGGACCAGTGGAGAAGACTGTCGAGCACCTTCAGTACGAGACAGCTGCGTACAGAAAGTTTTAATAATGGTAAGAAGAACGAATTAAGTGACGTGGCTATATTACATTTGGAAGCTCTTCTACATCAAGTTCTAGATGATCAAAATATTGGTGCTATGGAAGCATGGACCCACTTCTTGAAAACTATAACCCTGGCTAGATTACAGAATATTGAATTAAGTGCCAGGGATTCAAACACGCTGGACTATAGACAGAAATATGTTAAAATCAAGAGGATCCCTGGTGGTCGAGTTGAGCAGTCTGAATATATTCACGGTATAGTTTTCTCAAAGGCTCTCCCGAGCAAGAGTATGCCCAGACATATTGACAATCCGCGAATTTTACTCGTTATGTTCCCTTTAGAATACGAAAAGAACGGTAAGCACTTTTTAAGTATAGAAAGTGTTTTTGCTCAAGAAAAAGAATATCTGAACAAGTTAATATCGAGATTGACTTCGCTCAACCCAGATATTGTTTACGTGGGCGCAAATGTTAGTGGTTATGCTCTGGAACTGTTGATTAATGCTAACATTGTAGTACAGTATAACCTGAAACCACAAGTTATTGAAAGAATTGCTAGGCTCACTGAGGCAGATATTGTGGTGTCCATCGATAATTTAACTGCAAATGTAAAAATGGGAGAATGTGAGTCCTTTTCTGTCAAAACATTTGTATATGGGAACCTTAGCAAAACATTCACTTACCTACGTGGCTGCGATCCAAAACTAGGTGGGAGTATCTTGCTTCGTGGGGACACAGCTGAAAATCTGGAAAAGATTAAGCACGTAACGGAATTTATTGTCTACGTTGTGTTTTCGCTTAAATTAGAAAGTTCATTTTTTAACGATAACTTCATTCAAATCTCCATGCCATTTTATTTAGAAAGGCAAGCGAACATGGCACAGTTGCAATGCACGGGGTACTTCTCAGACTTTTTGGAAAAATTCAACAACAGAATTTTAACTGTCTCTCCGACCGTTGAGTTCCAAATACCATTCCTTTTGAAAAAAGCCAGAGAATTGGAAGAGATAATACTTCGCAACGAAGAACAAAATAAGACGCTGAAAGATGAGGATATATCAATTGATAATCTGGAGGTAAAAGATCTGCATATCGAGTCGACAATTACTTTCAAAGATATGAAGTACATTACGAAATTCATTCGCCAAAGGAATATAGAGGAGTTGAGAAAGGAATTTATTAGAAGGAGTAGGCAATGGGAGGTGCTTTACGCCTCAACCCATAATATGCTCGGAACAGGCTCTCATCAGTCTATCAATGTGCTATATTCAATGGTGTCTACCAAAACTGCGACGCCTTGTATCGGACCTCAAGTTGTAGCAATTGACTACTTCTGGGATACTGATATTTCGATTGGCCAACTAATAGAAAATATTGTCTCAGCCGCTTGGTATCCTTGTCATCAAGGGTGTAAAGGAAATTTGTTTGATCACTATCGGAGTTACGTACACGGCTCTGGTAAAGTAGACATTTTGACTGAAAAATTCCAGACAAAGCTCCCAAAACTTAAAAACATAATTTTAACATGGAGTTATTGCAAACAATGTGGTACATCTACTCCTATTCTCCAAATAAGTGAGAAAACTTGGAACTACTCCTTTGGGAAGTACCTAGAAATCATGTTCTGGAGCAAGCAAGGAAGCCTTTCTGATATTGGTAACTGTGTGCACGACTTTACAAAAGATCATGTGAAGTATTTCGGATACAACGACTTGGTAATCAGAATGGAATATTCTGAGTTGGAAGTTCATGAGTTGATGACACCCCCAACTAAATTGAAATGGCAACCTAGTGTTGACATTAAATTCAAAGTTGAAAACTACTATGGAATTCTAGACAAAATTAACAGGTTCTATGATAGTATTGTTGATCGGTTAGACCGTGTTAAGATTGATAGCATAATCACCGCAAAACAGCTATCAGCTAAAATTAAAATTGATCAACTGAAAGAGCTGGTGTACACAGAGAAAAGAGCTTTATGCACTGAGCTGGAAAAAGTATATCAGGACTATCCCGGCGATCAGCACTTGCAAATGAACGTCGTTATTAGAAAGGTATATGATAAAGCAGTGAGCTGGGATTCGGAATTTGATACCTTTGAGAGACAATACTTACCCTCAGAGACAGATATTACACGAATCACTTCAAGTCAATTAAGAAAATTATTCAAGGATACGGACAAAGAACAGGAGAAAAAGGTTCACTCCTTGGATAGAGAAAAGTTGTCAAAGTCAAACGATGTTTCTGGAATAGACAGTAACAATGGCTCTGGGTCCAAACACCAGGATGATGGTTCTCGTCAGTGCTCAATACGAAAAGATGGCTCTCTTCAAAAACTTGAATTAGCATCTTCCCTAAAATCTTCGAATTCTTTGGCTGCATCAAAGCTTTCAACATTCAAGGTCCCTACCAAAGAGAACATACCTCATCAAGATACTACCGTTAATCAAAACGAAGGAGACAATGCGTCTGGCATCCGAACGGTTATACACCCACGCAACACTCAACTAGATTCGAGGCGATCAAGTTCTGACCATGACTCCACATTGACGGTTGGAAGAGGTCAACGTGACTCGAGAGTTTCTCAACTTGCTAACTTTTTCGATAAAATACACTTTGACGCTATATCCAAAGAATTTGAATTGCAAAGAGAGTTTGAAAGGCTACGTCTGAACAAGGGAAACGTTCAGAGTTACAAAGTTCAAACGTCAACACCGATTGTAGAAATTTATAGAGATGTTAAAGATGCGGTAGACGAACCTCTCCATGATCCTGCAAAACAGGCCAAAAATCCTAGGGAATCTACTAGAACCTTGGACGAATTTGAGTTGGGTAAATTTAATGATCAAAAGCTAAAATCTGGCGAAGAAAGACAAATTGGTACTGGTTTCATGAATCCAGAAGAGTTTATTGACAGAAGAAGGAATGGAAACAATAAATCTTCTATTGGTAAGGAGGTTAATAAAAACTTAGAAAGCGAACTAGAAAATTCTATAAACAGCTGGGGTGAAAGGGTTTTAAATAGTCACCGGCAGGGCGAAGAAGATAATGATCTGAAAATTGACTCTAAAAGTAATAGATCTGCAAGTTCTGGCACGTTGAAAAAGCAGCAACTAAGTAAGCCGACAAAGGCTATTGATAAGGATGAAGATGACACACAACCTGATAAATCATTGCTGATGAAGGCATTGGCTAATTTTTGGGCGGACAGGTCAGGATATCTTTGGAAACCTTTGGTATATCCAACACTACCATCAGAACATGTATTTGCTGACAACGATGTTATCATTAGGGATGATGAACCGAGCTCTTTGATTGCATTTTGTTTAAATATGCCGGATTATAAGCAAAAAATGGTTGATATGGGATCAATAATAGCCCAAAGTATGAACTCTTCTACTCGCAGAAACCCTTCGCAATCGGTCTCAGGGGGTGACCAGGAAACAAACACTACATTAGAGACTGATGGGGGGTTGCCAGGCTCATTGCCAAACCCAGTATTACCCAGAGATCAAACGCAATCCACATTACCAATATCTCTTGACACGCCAGAGGTGCTTGAAGCCACCATGACGAAGAAAACCGCTGTCCACTTACGATACCAATTTCAGGATAATATGACTGTGATGTCATGCAAAATTTTTTTTACCGAGCATTTTGAAGCATTCAGAAAAGTGTGCAATGCTGGTGATAAATACGTCCAAAGTTTATCGAGATGCGTTAAATGGGACTCGTCTGGGGGTAAAAGTGGTAGCAGTTTCCTGAAAACCTTGGACGATAGATTTGTTATTAAGGAGTTGTCACATTCTGAGTTAGATGCCTTTATCAAGTTTGCGCCTTCTTACTTCGAATATATGACACAGGTCATGTTTCATGAATTACCTACTGCGTTGGCTAAAGTTTTCGGTTTTTATCAAATTCAGATTAAAAATCCGAACACGGCTAAAAGTTTTAAGCTTGACGTGATTATCATGGAAAATTTATTCTACAATAAGAAACCTACCAGAATTTTCGATTTGAAGGGATCCATGCGAAACAGGCATGTTGAGCAAACAGGTAAAAAGAATGAAGTCCTACTTGATGAAAACATGGTCGAGTATATTTATGAATCACCGATCCATGTAAGAGAGTATGATAAGAAGTTGCTGCGGGCGTCTTTATGGAACGACACATTATTTTTGGCCAAAATGAACGTTATGGATTACTCTCTTGTCGTGGGCATAGATAATGAAAATTTCTTATTGACGGTGGGGATCATTGATTTTATTCGAACATTCACATGGGATAAGAAACTTGAGAGTTGGGTCAAGGAAAAAGGTCTGGTTGGTGGTGGAGGTAACGGCGGAGTTATTAAACAACCCACAGTGGTTACTCCAAGACAGTATAAAAATAGGTTCAGAGAGGCGATGGAAAGATACATATTGATGGTTCCTGACCCATGGTATCAAGAAAATACGTAGCGCGGACGAAAATACTAGAGAAGTGTAATAACAAAATGTAAAAAACGACGCATTGTAATATATTCTTTGCTATGTAAGAGGGACGGCGTGCATTCCTGGAATTTATCCAGAGCTGCCTATTTCGATTTAATGTTGATGCTTTTTGTTTTTTTTCATGATTCAAATTTGAAAACACACATTTGCGAACTTTCCTGAGGGGAGCTACCAGTTAGACGGGATGTAAGATATAAAGAGAACAGTATTGCAATGAGCCTGCAGGCAAGCTCGTTTTCTAGTTTTAACCAGTCTTTTTCAAATGTATCGATTGCATACCCTGGCGGGTACATGATTTTTGGATGCGATCCTTTCAAAAAATTACTCTCCAATACTGATGGAAGTTATTCAATAGTAAAGATGTTCGAATCGTCATCTTTGCTTGTGGTAGTAGGCAGTGGTGTCCAACCAGCCTTTTCTCCTAGGCGATTAAAGATAATGGATATTAAGCGAGGCAAAATGATTTGTGAGTTGACATATATCACATCGATAAAAAATATAGAACTCAACCAAAACAAACTTATAGTATCCCTACAAAATGAAATTTACATATATGAAGTTGAAGGGATGAAACTGATACATGTTATCAAAGGTATATTTAACCCTGAAGGTCTAATCTCGATATCATTTTCATTTGAAAACAACTATCTGGCATATTCCTCCTATCCGTTGGCACAACACGATCCAAACTTCAACGATGGGACTGGAAGTTTGTATAACACTGAGTCTGGTGCAGGTACTCCATTGAGTCGAGATGATGATGCCAATACTTTCAATGATTCAGAGGATGGGAGCGGATCAGTAATGACAAATGAAACCGGGAACGTTGTACCCACATCAAATACTGAAGAAGCAGCATTGATAGGTGTTCAAACTCCAAGTAATCGAAAGACAAAGAACAACGTGAAACAAAAAGGCGATATAACAATTTTTAACCTGAAAACGTTACAACCTTCAATGGTTGTAGAAGCACATAAATCTGAGATAAGCGCTGTTTCGTTGAGTTCTGATGGGACCTTGTTAACCACTGCTTCCAAGCAAGGCACAATTATAAAAGTATTTAGGGTGTGTGATGGTGTGAATATATGTCAGTTTAGAAGGGGAACTTATTCAGTCAGGGTTAATGACATACGGTTTAGTCAGGACAACGAATACTTAACTGTTACTAGCTCCTCCAGTACCATCCACATATTTCAGGTGAAAGTTGAGGAAAAGCCGGAACGTGGGGCGAATGGTCCCGAAATTGCGGGACAAGAAGAACGAGATTTAAATGTTGTGGATTCGACAGGTGCCAAGAAGCACCAGAACCCGTGGTCAATGAGCGACGTGTTTAAAAGCTCATCGAAAGGGATAACCAAAAGGGCAACGAAACAGATCACCCAAATGTTCCCCTTTGGCGAATCGAACTCCACAGAAGAATTAGAGCCCAGGCGTAATATAGCGTATTGCAAAATTCCAGGACACAAGTCACACCATACGGCGATAGCATATGTCGAACAGTTACAACAAGTGTCCCTAGATGATTATCCTGAATTGGCCCTGAGAAAGAACTTCACAGCTACGGATAAGAACACCATAGCGATCAGGCCCTTAAAGGTCGTTACCTCGGAAGGATTATACTATAGGTTTATGTTCGCTCCTGAAAAGGGGGGTGAGTGCACCTTAGTATCGCAGTACTCTCTATTAGACAGCTGACAAACTCTCTCTTTTTTAGGAAAAGTAGAACAGTACGTACAATCTAGATAAAGCTCTCATACGAGTATTGCACGGACACTACACAGTTACGCCTAAAAGGGTAAAAAGTGCGGAGTTCAGCTTTTGTTTGTTTTTGTTTTTGTCTCAAAAAATCGAAAGAATGAATGAGGCATCTCGAAGGCGATTTCGGGGATCTGTATATCAAAGAAATGATCTACATTTAGACATCGTCTCTACTGGAACCTCTTCTGTGGTTAGTCCATATTAAAGGTCACAGTGGACTGGTCAACGTGAGTAGACAGAAGAAGAAAATTAACTGCTTACTGTGACTCAACCGGAATTTATTAGTCATTGGCGGCATATCTCAACTATGATTCTTTATCAGGAGGGGAAAAATCAATCTGTGAAGTTTTCCATACAGCTTGAAAATGCTCTGAGTGATGATGTAATACTACTAAAGGGTGAACCCTTTGACGCACCATCAGTATTGCTGAGTGGGAAACTTATCTTAGAATTGACTGAGCCTCTACCTGTTAATTCAATGCAAGTACGTCTCTTGGGGAAAATTCGTTTGAACGTTCCCTTCAAACGAGAGAATAGTAAAGATGTTAATTTCTTGCGGTACGAACGTTACTTCCTTCAGAAAACTTGGAATAAGCTGAAACTGGAGAGTGTCCTTTCGCTCGGTGGGAAATCGAATCAAAATGAAAAGAAAAATAAATTGAAGAGTATTTTGACTTTTTGGAAACTGAGTTCAAAGAAACGTAAGCCAAATGTTCATATACTCGGTAAGGGACGTCACGAATTTCATTTTAGCAGAGTTCTACCTGGTGACTTTGCCGAGAGTTTATATGGTCACCCTAATGTGTTCATAGCGTACCAATTGGTTGCATCAATTTCACAAAATAAGGGCAAACCGGATATTGTATGCCGCCAACCGGTCAGATTTATTAGAACTTTGAATATACAATCCCTAGACTTGATGCGGCCAGAGGTAACGGAAGAAATTTTTTTCGATATGGTTGGAATTTGTGCTAGTATTCCTACCAAAGCGGTTGCCTTAGGTACCACTACACAAATAAATTGCAACATAAGACCGTTGGCCGAAGGAATATCCCTCCATCGTGTTGTGACCACATTGGTTGAAACAGCATTCTATAAACACCGTGTGGATAACGTTCAGAAGATTCGCAAGATTACAAAATTACGGATCAAAGATCCTTCTCGCAATGCTATAAAGACGTTTACAGAAGAAAAACAGGAAGCTTGGAAGTTGAATTTTGATTTTGAGATACCAAAAAATTTGACAAAAGTTACGCAAGACTGCCGTATACTTGAAACAATAAAAGTCTTTCATCATTTAGAGATAAAGATGCTTTTTGTGAAGCCCAACGGAAAATTGAAAAAATCGACAATAAACATACCAATCACACTGTATATCTCGGATTGTATTGCCTTAGCGACACAGCATCGCGAATATTTCCGAGAACCACCACTGAAATATCGTTTACCACCTTTGGATAAAGAGAAGAGTGACCACTCTTGCGATCAATTCATATTCGATAACGGGAGACTGTGGTATTTGCTGTCTTCAAAACCGCAAAACTTAATTAATAATGATTTGGTATCGCAGTTGTTGATACCACCAAATTATTACCGGCATCACTTCGATAAAAAGATTGAATGGTCCCGACCATGTACCGGAGAAAATTATTTGGAACGCGCTGAAGATACCATCGTTAAAGTTGTTGGAACACTTCAACACCTAAATGAAAGGCAAACATTTCCCCCGTCATACGAACACATTAACCTGGGATAAACAGTACGACATGATCTATTCCGAACCAGGCTTGCACATTTAAATAACCGTTCTTACAAAATAAATTAAGCCGCTCTGTATCTAGGAATAAATATTCCTTAATCTTTTTCCTTTTATGTAATTTCTGTCATAATAAGCTATACTTTATAGTGTTGCCACCTTGTAGGGTATATTTTCCTTATTGAGTTAACTTTTTTGTGCTCTATTTAAAATTTAAATATTTTAAAATGTGGAATATAATAATTTTTCACTTTTGTACCAACTTTTTATCAAGATACATGTTAATCATGTTCGAGAGAAAGCAGACAAAGCCAAAAATGCTAAACGGTACAGTTATCCTAGGTGAAATATCATTAAATTTCCTTCAAAACAGTTTTACAACTGACCATACAAGTAAAAAGGGGAATAATTTGGAACAGATCAAACATCAAAAATTTTATGACGCGCTAGAGGAGGATGTTTCTGATGAAGGCTCTGAATTGAGTTCCGATTATGGGTCAGTTGAAATAAATGGTCCTGGCGTAACGATGGCAACAAATAAACTAGCCTCAGATTCTATGGAATCCTTGTTTATTGGAAATCTTCATAAAAATGTAACTGAGGAATTGTTAAGGGGAGTCTTTGGAGTTTATCCGGGGTTTATTTCTGCCAAAATATGTTACAATGCTATTACCAAAAAATCTTTGGGACACGGATATCTAAACTTTTCAAATAAGATAGATGCGATCCGTGCCACAAAAGATTTAAACTACTGCAATATTTTATCATCAGAAATCAGGCTGATGCCCTCGATGAGAAATGCGGCTTACAGAAAACAGATCGGTACCAACGTTTTCATGTCGAACCTTCCTTTGGATATTCCATTTTTAACGACCCGTTTCTTCTATGTGTATTTCAGTGGGTTTGGTGAAGTCCTCTCCTGTAAATTGGTTGAAGAGAAGGGGATTGGATTTATTTATTTTGAAAGCAATACAGTTGCCAACTATGTGGTTAATCTATTCAATGGGTCACTTCTTTACGGAAAGCAGGTATTCTGTTCAATCCACAAATCAAAAGAGGAGCGCTCGTTAGACGAGAACAAAGTAAATCAAGAAGTTATGACTCCACTTGAACCAAAAGTACACCAGCAGCGACAACAAACCTCTCCAGATAAAAGTGTCCGTCTATTCAATTTGAATCTAATGTGCAAAAAGAAATTCATAAAGCATGTTCTTCAGCAGCATGCTTTAGAATTTCATTGCATTGAGCAAGTGTCTTTTGATTCAACTTCTGAGACTCTCTCTATGGTGATAAAGGCGAAAAATGCATCACAGGCAAGGAAGATATATAGATTCTTCAACGGGAAGTTGTTATGTGGATCTATAGTAAGTGCCGACCTAGAATAAAGATTGGAAATGTACACACTTTTATTTTATCCTAAATATTAGTTTAGTTTAAAGAACTAAGTCATAGTTTCAATGAGGAGAGAACGGTGCAAATAGATACGCTTATATCACAATTATCGACTACGGTAAAAATTACTTTAAGTTAAAAAAAAAGAGAAGATGGAGATGAACTGGACATCACAAGAAAATAAATACTGGACAGTACCTAATAACATTAATATTGAAAGATCAACCGCGTCTCAGCTCGTGTTCTATTCACAGTTATGAAAAATACTTTTTCAAAAATCTCGTCTTCCATTTTTCTTTCTTTCGTTCTCAAGATTGTCTATACCAGTTCAACGTAGTTGGCAGGAAAGATACCCTCCCTTCCATTAACTCTGCCCGTCCACCAGTCATTTTGTGAGTCCGATTTTTTTAAGACAGTGATTACATCACCCTTTCTGAAGGGTAAATCACCAGACTCCTCTCCTGTAAAGCTGTACAGCGCAACAGCCTTTGGCGCACCAGATATCGAGGGTGATGAAGAAGGTTTCGTAGAGCGGTTCACACCTGCTGAGCCACCATTGGATGAAATCCTTGATTTTGAAAACCTGTTTGACAAGTCATCCACATCATTCCCGTCGTTGTATCTACTGGACCGCTGCCCCTGTCCCCGGTCATACACGTCATCCTCCCAACGCGATGCAGAGGCACCACCGCTGCCACTCCCACTTCTACCACGACGAGGACTTAGCTGCAATCTATGAGTGGCGTAATAGTTACCCGCGCTGTTCGAATCGTTATCGAAGTCGTCAGCATCGTCATTGTGAGCTGACCTGCGGCTATACCCGGCGCCACCTCTGGAGGCTGAGGGGCGAGATGCACCGCGTCGACGATTTGGGTACCCGTAATCATCGTATTCGTCGTCATCGTCATCATAATAACTGGACTCGCGACGGGAACCAGAGCCGTTTCTCATTCTGGTAGACCTGGTGTTGGCTCTTCTTGAACTGACATCCCCAGAATCAAACGAGTCTGGGATATCGTCGTAGTAGTCATCATCCTCATAGTCGTCGTCCCTCGACCTGTAAGTAAACGCTCTGGATTCCAAAACTCGGAACAAGGGATCAGCCTCTGGAGGAGGTCTAATTCTGCCGGTAAGAATCATTTTAGACGTGCAACTGTCACCGTAAAACTTTCTGTTGGCCTCTCTTCTCTCCAATATCACAGAACCTTCCACAGAGACACCTGCAAAGAGACCCTTAGTCTTTGAGTACGCAAACACCGCGGCAACACCACCAGTAGATGCGGACGCCGCAGCCTCCGCATTTCTACCAAGGGGGCCTGCGGCCACCGAGATGTTACCACCCAATGTGATGGTCCCAAACTCCGAAAAGGATTTCACAGCCTCAGGGGAATTCAATATGAAAACAAAATCCGTCAACTCAACACCTACCATCCCACCGGCACCGGCACCGGCCATCCCAATAGCAGACGGCGCAGACCAGGTGCCATCCCGGAGCCTCGCCACAATGACACCGGAACCAGCTCTCCCCGAGAAAAGAAACCCAGCTTTTAAAACGGTGATCACTGCAAGCCCCTTTGCCTTCTTCAACACATCTGGCGGGATGACCTGATCAGCCCCAAACACCTGATTCGGCTTCACAAAAGATGCCAGAATCTTGGCCGCCTTCCGTGTCTCGCTTTTCAAACTTCTTGGAATCGGATTGTTGATACCCATGTATGCTCCGTCTTATAGTGTTTTTAGGTTGTATATTGTGAGAATGAAAGACAAAAAAAGAGAAGAAAAAAGGAAAACAATCCAGTTCACTATTGATCTACTTCACGTCCTTACTCAATGTCTCAAACACTCTGTTTACCTGTCTTTCTATCTCTCGCACCCTTCTCTACAGTCTAATCACTTACAGGCTGTGCAATTTTCAAAAGACGCTCCTAAAAATTGTTTCCTTTCGCTATTTTTTAAAGAGGAGGGTAACACATGTCGTTTTATTTCCTTTTCCGGAAATAAAAAGGGTAAATTCCCGTTTCGGTCATATGTGCTCGAATTGGGAAATGATTTCCGTTATAGGAACGGTGCGTTCCACCAGCTGGTCCTCCTCTGGACCCTCCAGTTGCAAGTAGTGCAGTTGCGATAGCTTGACGGTGTCCCGGAGAAAGGCAATGGCCTCCCCGTAGTGCGTTCCAACCTGGTCGACCGAGTGTGAATCGTCGCTGAGGACGAATTTGCCGTTCCCGTGGAGTTGGTTCAGCTGGCAGATCCGGAGCCCAGGGTACGGTTCCTGGAGCCCTTTCCGTAGCGCGGAGGTGTTGACCTCGAGGATCCCGCCGTAATCACTTATGAACTGTAAGTTTCTCAAGACTAGCTGTTCAAGGGAGGGCCACAGGTCGAAAATCTCGTTGTCTTTGACGTGACGGCCCGCGGGAGCCGTGGTGACTTGACCGGACTCTGTATCCACTTTCAGGTCCTCTGGGAGATGTAATTTATACAGGTCAAAATGACCCACAATTTTGGGTTTCAGTAATTGCAACATCTCGTATTGTGTCTCATAGTATCGGGTGATGAGTTGAAGTAGATTGTTACCGCAGGATTCGAGGGCCCGGTTCCAATTGCTGCTATCGAAATCAATAGGGATTCCGTTAACGTGGTGCACAGACCCAACAAAAAACTTGACCGTGTGAGAGTACCTCTCCTGTAGCGACTTGCAATATTCAATCTGTTCAGTATCGCAACTCTCCGATTCCGCACCGACTATAATTTTCAGAGGGTCATCTTTGTGTTGCAATTGGATTCTCCGAGCATGCTCAACAAACTTCTCCCAATCCTCCAGTAGCCTTGCCACATCGTCTTCTGCATCTTCCGAGTGGATCTCCTCAGGGTACAGATACTGCGCACTTAATCGGGGCATGTGTTCTGTCAGGCAAAAGGTTTTGAAATTCAGCTGCGACGCTCTTTCGACCATGTCGTTCAGTGGGGAATACCCATGTTGACTGTAGTCCCCTGAGTGTGTGTGGTGACTATACATGTGCTCTGTTCTGCCTTCGTTCCCGTCCAAATCTTAGAATCAGCTGCAGTTTGGTGAAGGTCACAGCATTCCATCAAAAAACTGCTAATCTGAAATCGAGTTCAAATTTGATTATTTGATCCCGAACGCGTAAAGGTACATGGAGACGCGACATATTGGCTCGCCCCCCGCTACTACTGCGTGAACATGGCCAGCAGGGAATCGCAGGCGTCGAAATCCTATAGACCCAAAGGGAAGAGTAAGTACATTCAATCGCAGATCCAGTTTACCTCTGCTACTGGTGCAAGTAAGGTCACAAAATGTACGAAGTGTGAGATGACTTATGCGAGGGATTCGGTGGAGGACATTGCATCGCACCACCAGTACCATGATATGCACTTGAGGGGCAGGAAATGGCAGGCAGGATGGGGCCATCCGGTGAGCATACCGAACGGTATTCCGTCCCCGCCGTCATCCTCATCTTCACTGTCCCATGCCCGAAAGAATAGCAATTTGGCGAATAGTAAAATAGTATTCATTAGACCGAATCACGCTGGTGAGATAAATGCCACACTAGATATAATGCAAATAGTAAACGATGAATTGAGTGCTCCACAAGATGAGAACGGATTTTGGAGTGGGATCAATCAGACCACTTTACAAGGGAAAGCATTCGTTTACGTTAAGAACAACAGAGCTGCAGGGGTTATCACCGTGGAGGTCCTTGAACCCGGTAGAGGTAGGTGGATGGTATATAGGGATAAGAGCATAGTACAGAGCGTCAAACCCAATTTTATCTTGGGAATATCTAGGATTTGGGTCTGTAGAAGCGAAAGGGCCCAAGGTATTGCTACTAAATTGCTTGAGGCAGCTAGACTGCATACAATAACAGACAATCCAATTGAAAAACATTACATGGCATGGAGCCAACCGTCTGAAAGCGGTGGCAGATTAGCGTTGCGTTATAACAGCATGAAGCATGCTTCAGGGGAAACCCTGATTCCATGTTACCTCTAAATCGCATCGTCATAAACTGGAGGAGGGGAACAAATACCGTTACAACAACACATCATATTGTTGACAATGATATTGGTACTTTTAGATGGTGGGAATAAGCACATAAGTCCCAAATTGGGGAATTAACCGGGGTAGAAAAGCCTTCTACCTTGAAGTTGCATTATATATATACAGTCTTTTATAATTATTCATAATAGTACATTAATTCAGAGATAGTACTTTTCCGCACTGGTTCAAAAGCCCTTTAACATATTTGTTTCAAGAGATGAAACTGCGATAGAATGCAGCGGTTCTGCCACCCCATTCACGTATTCTCTTAATTTTCAGCACTGTTCACTATCTGAATTCTCTGTGGAAAAAATGTATGGAAGAAAAAAAAATGCGACAGAGGACGAAGAACAACTTAACAGAACCTTCTCTCTGTTTCTTGCCACTATTCTTTTACACCATTATCCTACCATTTATTGGGGCAACACTATTATAAACTGCTCCAAGAATTATGAGTGACCCCCCTGTTTCAATGACATCTGTTGAAGGATCTATAACTGGAAACACCGGAACAGTTGTTTCTCGGGAAGCTGAATCTACGCCAGCATTCATCCAATCGAACCAGATACCAAATGACAAAGAAAACAGAGAAGATATAGACAAAGGTGCTGTAATGCAAACTCTTGGTAAAAATGCAAACACTTCAACAAATACTGGGTTAAGAAGATCAGCTCGTGTTCCCAAACCGAGAGTGGATATTGAAATCGAATATTCTACTGAAAAGAGACCTTATAAGAAGAGAGCAAAAACTGCCGGGAAACCAGGTCCCAAACCAAAGAAGACTTCCAAAGGAGCAAAAACCAGTGTAAAAGATGCTGGGAAGAACGATAAAAAGAAGGATCCAAAACCGAACGCCAAGAAACCTGGCCAAGTAAGCAAGAAATCGGCCACTAAGGGTAGCGCTTTACCTGCCCAGAAAAAATCCACTTCAAATCCGATATCCAGTGGTATTGGACTACAGGAACCTGTATTAACAGGTACAAATTGGGCATCAGCGACTCCCTTGCTGAACTCCGACTTCAAAACCCAACATAGTATTGTTTCAAGACTGAAAAGTCCAAATACAATTATGGTGCCTTATGCTGGAGATATTATTAAAATAATGTCCTTTATCAACAAATTTTCCGTACTGTTCGGTTCTGATCTGCTGGGCCTATCATTCCAAGATTTTGAGATTGGTTTGGACTTATACCCAGGTGCATCTTCTGGCTCATTTATGGGTGTTTACTCTGATATGAAACAAAAATATGTTTTATACCAGGATATATTGCCTATTAAGGATGTCATAGCTTCTCAGGATAAAGTCACTTTACTGTTTGTTACTTTATTGAAGGTGGTATACGCCAAGGAAAAAGACATTGGCGAACCACTTGAATTACAGGACGTGAAGCCATTCCCCAAAAAAGCTGTAAAGTCAACTTTGGAAAAATTACAAACCGACGCTAAAGAATGGGGGTATCCGATGGAATGGAGAGCGTTTGCAAATATTGACAGAAAAACCCCAATTAACAAACATTTCGAGCATGACGATACTGTCCCAGTGGATACAAAGGTACCACATATTTTATGCCCGAACATCTACGATTGGCCTTCAAATGCACCGCTTGAAGACGAACAAAACCCACTTAAAACACCAGAGTTGGCTGATAAAGGTATTCTTGCTTTACAACCCAACGACCGTGTAATTATGCTACGTGCATTGGTTGACTGGTGCGTGACCCAATCTATCCAGGTACATAACCAGATACATCATTTGTCCCATTTGAAGTTTGAACCTGAGTTTGGCGTTCAGACGCAACATGTACCCAGGTATCTTATCGATGGTGACAAATCCACTTTTCTTCTGTTCAAAAAACTGTGCCACTTAGTACAAAATCGATTGGAGATCCGTTCCAAGAAAAAGCATTACAAGAAGTTGCTGAGACAAGGCAAACAACCCGAGCTTCAAAAGAAACTGGATACTATCAAAGAGATCAAAGATGCTCTACAAAAAGCAGATGATCCGGAACAGGAAGATCGTTTATTAACATCGTTCTATGACAAATGGGTGTCAGTGTTCGAGGGTGAATTGCACGACAACCCGCTAGCCAATCCATTTGCAAATGAAGTGTATCAGTTGAGATGCCAGGAATTTTTCATAGGAAGAATTCCACATATGGGTGACTTTTACCTTCCAAGACTGCATTCGTATGGCTCAGATGCCAAGATCAGTACATTTACCGATTTGCGAACATTAAATGACATATTACAAAAATTCCAAGAAGGAGTCTATAACAGTGATACACTGTTTGAAAATTTTGGGCAGAACATGAGCAGTCAGTTCAAAGTTCTCTATCACGATACACCCAGCTTGGTTCGTGATGTCAATAAAGGCGTCAGTACCCATGGGAAGGTCTACTGGTACGAGGTCTGCCATGATTTGAAAACGCTACAGGAATTTATCGAACTTATAGATCTGAAGATATTTCGCGCACCTGCTAAAACAGATGTTACTGCTACTATTGCAGATGGTCCATTAGCGAGTAAGGAAGTCACACCTGTAGCTAATGAACCGGTAGAAAAACCGGACGCGCCCAGTGCCAGCAAAGATAAGATGACGCATGACACGACGGTAAACAAGCATCCATTGCCCAAAGACCCCAAGTACAATCTTTCGAGAGCTCGCTTACAAATTATGAAGGATTACTTGTCTAAAATGCATTTTGTTCTGGCTGCTTACGAAGATCTGAAAGAGAAATATGGTGACATGAAACCTGGGAGACGTCAACTGAGAAGAGTACATAAGCTCAACTATTCAGACCAGGTTCTAGATGGATCTGATGATGATGCCCCCTCTGAAAATGAGTACCAAGATGAGGATTTAGAAGCTGATGTAGAGGAAATTGAAATAGATGCTGATGATGACAGTTCTGATGAATATGAAGAGGAGCCACAAGAGGTGAAACCTGCTCGTCGCGGTCCTGGCAGGCCACGGAAAAGACCGTTATCTGATGAAGAATAAATAGTTAATGGTAGAAACCCCTAAATAGAAATGGAGTCAACCATAATTACATACTTTGTTACATAAGTCCGAAATGGAACTTGTAAGTTCATATTACAAAATGACTAAGGCCAGAAAGCAGTTATACCCTAGAGATGACAGATTAAGGCGTGGCACTTGATGAGTTTGTGGTAGTTGTTCTAGTTTCAGAACTGTCAATATCACTATCATTTTCACCATAGTTCAACACTTTTTCTTTGTTTGAAGTGGCTGCTTTAACTAATTGGGCAAAAGTAGTTTGCGTGAGACTGCTCTTTAGCTTTTTCTCATCGTCTGTCAAATCTCTATCCCTCTTATTATTAACATTTAATGTTTTCATTCGGTGTGATAACAAATCAAGTTGTAAATTACTTCTCGAATTATTTTCCTCGATATCTGTATCTGTTTCGTTCACACCACAGTACATTCCTCTCAACTTCTTGATTCTATTGTTTAGTTTAACAATCTCAACAGCCTCTTTGAATTTCTTGCGTACGTCGAAGTTCTTTTTGACACTGGGCAGCAAGTTGTGTGTCAGTAATTCTTCACTGACAATCCATGGATCTTCCATCAGCTGCGATGCTGTTGGCCTCGACTTTGGATTCAAGTCCAATGCTCTCAGAATAAAATGTTTAGGCATCGTCTGAAACATTGCCCAGTAAGGTTTATGAAACACAACAGGTGTATCGTGAGCAACACATTCATCTAGAAACCCCTCTACGGTCTCCGCCGCAAATGCAGAATACCCACATAATAGCGTATAGGTAATGACACCAATAGACCATATGTCGCATGGTTTACCGTGACCGCCAGTAGTCAATACCTCGGGAGCTACGTACCCTAAAGAGCCAGCGGCCTTGAAAATAAGCTCATCTCCTGTATTTAATTCCCTGGCAATCCCAAAATCAGCAAGTACCAAGGGTGAATTGTCTGATTTGTCAATATACAATACGTTCTCAGGTTTGATATCTCTGTGAACTATATTTTTAGAGTGAATATACTCGACCGCTTTTAATAGTTGAACCAAGATCCTTACAGCATCCACCTCTGTAAATTTGCCCTTTGTCACGATTCTATCAAATAGTTCACCCCCGATAGCAAGCTGAGTAACAATGAAGAATTTCTCGTCAGTTTCGAACCAATCTTTGAATTTCACAACATTAGGATGGTCTAGTTTCCGTAGAATGGCGAGTTCATCGTATAACATTTTCAAATGCACGTCATTCCCCTTCAGCGCTTTCTTCAGTAATATCTTTACTGCTACGTTTTCATCCGTCGACAGTTTCCTGGCCTGTCTTACGACACCGAATGTACCAGCGCCCAGTGTCTTCCCAAATACATAATCTTCTTTCGTTTTCGAATCAGCCGGTTTCTCATCCATCCCTAACTCTATATAGTTATTAGTTGATACAAGAAACTAACTTGATTCTCTTGAGCATCTCATTCCATTCTATGTGCAACTCATTTATACGTGGAAATTACCAGCAACAATAGAAAATATCAACAGCAAGCATATGCCCCTTCAAACTTCGCAAAGGCAAAAAAAAGAAAAGAAAACCAGCATTTGGTCACGTGGAAACATTATATCTATCAGTATATGCTACTGACGAATGCAGAAGGTAGCACCGGCTGGAAGAGCCAGAGTAATGGATGGAACAAAGATGATGCATTGATAAACTCGAAGTGTTTTCACTTTCATAAACTTAATTTCCATGTTTCGTATTGCATCTCCTTCCCAAAAGAAGACTAAATTTAGCATTACTATTAGGACTTGGAAAACGTCATCCGACATACCTTTGGAGGGGGGGGAGGGGGGGTGAGAGATATATACAAATTGATTAGATTAAGTACTCCTACTGACATATCCCATGCTCCTATATAATTTTTTTTGTTACATTTCTTTTTATTGGAATATCATAGAGTTTATTACTCACTATTCACTCTTCAAACTCATTCGTCATCATCAATCGGGTCTTCGTCATCATTAGCGGGAGTACCGTCTGGATTCAAACTTAGGTTAAAGTAATCATCCGCGTTATTAGCGTCCTGCAGAGTACCAAGATCACCTGGGGTCATAAACACGGTGCTACCAGATCTGGAGTCTCTTGGAGACCCAGGTACACTCATTGGTCTGGCAATCTTGAATTTCTTGGTGCCAGCAAGAGTATCCATGTTTTCGTCACTAACGTCCTCACCACCCATCAAACGCTTGTACTCTTCTGGGTACGCTCTTCTCAAACCTAGTTGTCTCGCCTTGACGTATTCTAAGCCCATTCTCTTCCAATCTAGCAAATCAGACAACCTTTCCGTTCTGTTTCTTTGGTTGATTCTCTGTCTTAGAGTCTTTTGGCAGAAACTTTCCATGTAGTCGACCAATTGTTCGACGGATTCATCTGGAGACTTGTATCTTCTGTCCACAATGTAAATACCATAATCCTTGGCTTGATTTGCCTCAATTAGGTCCTCCATGTACGCACCAAAACCAGACAGGTTGGTAGTGATCGAGGGAACACCCATCACTGTACACTCAGCTGGGGTGTAACCCCAAGGTTCGTAGTATGATGGGAACACACCCAAATGGCAACCACGAACAAACTCGTCGTAGTCCACGGACAAGATTGGGTTGTTGGCATTCAAAAACTGTGGGTGGAAGATGACCTTGACTCTATCGCTTGATTTATTGAACAGTTGCACGTGTCTGATTTGCGTCAACACAGGGTCAGTGGCGTCGTCAACCATATTATGGGTAACAATAGGTGGCAGTTGGTTGTCTGGTCTTCGTAGAGACAGAACTCTTCTCTTCAACATGATCTTGTCCGACTGGGACAGTAGTTCGGATAGGTCGACTGGAATTTCCGTATTAACTCCAGAGTTTGGGAATTTCAAAGCGTGGTCGAAGATCTTCTTACCGATGTGTTTGGTAACTTCAGAGACGGTGGATTCCAAAGATCTTACAGCAGCTTGGCTCTCCAATTCGTCGACTGTGTAAGAGTTGGTTTTCGCTGGCATAATGATGAACGCAACAACTGTGGTCTTGGATCCGGCCATCTTTAATCTGTAGTTCAAACGAGCCAATGCCTCAATGAACATGTCAGCACCTTTGTTCTTGTACTCATATCTACCGGCGATGAAGAAGTACAAAGTCTTGTCCAGGTTGAAGTCAAAGGAACCGTGGAAGTGACCTCTAATAAATTCGTGGATCTTCTCCTTTTTCAAAGCATGCAAGTTTTGGAACTCGTGTACAGCCTGGAACTTCACCACATTAATACCGTTGGGCAAGATCCCGTCTGGCTTCCTCTTCAATAAGTGTTCCGCCTCCAACGCTGTGATGTCCGAGACTGTGGTGAACACATCTGCTGTGTGGGCAGCTGCCCTCTCGATACAGTATCTGTGGTAAATGCCTCTCTTCCCAGCTTCGTGATCGACGTCGAAATACGCCAAGTTGTTGTAGAAATCAACGTCACCGGCAGCACATAGATATCTACCCAGTAGAGTAGCATGTGTTGTGAAAATAGTCACTACGTCGATTTTCTTCTTCCTGCACAGTGGTAGAGCAACACCAGCCAACCATTCGTGGAAATGAGCAATGATAGCGTGTTTAGTATCCTTCACAGCCAATTCCCCCAAGAACCATGTGACCGTGTACCCCAGCAAAATCGCGTCGTTTGTCTCTACATCATTTTCTGGGGATGGGATACCTACCAGTGACCACAAGTCACCCTTCCAGTTGTTTAGGTTCCAGCTGACAGACCCTAAATCGAACAGAAGCACTTTAGGAGAACCTTCAATCAACCAAGTACCGTAGACGAAGTAGACACCCTTTGAGCGCATCGACTTCAACACCTCTTGGATTGGTTTCAAGTCCTCTGGGAATGCATCGTCCGCTTCCCAGTCAATTTGGTCCAGTTCCTGCTGGTACGTGGCCTTGTTCAAGGGACCCAGCAGCATATAGTTCTGCTTGTACTGGGCAGTGGTGACTGGGGCCTTGGACTTCAAGACCGAGTAAATCCCACCAACCCTGTTGGCCACCTCTGTGGCACACTCAAATAGCAGATGGTTCTGAATATCACGAGTCATTCTGCAGTTACAACAATCGTGTGTGTGTGTGTGTATGTGTTTGGTCCCTTTCAAGAAAAGGGAGAAAGCTAGAGAGTGTAGTGAGGGAAACGTAACGATCTCTCTTCACGAGAAAAAATCTGCTGCAAGGACAAGAAGTGGAACGTTCCGGAATTAGCAGTCCAAATCTCATTTATATACAAGCATTGAACAAAGGAGGTTGGTGTAAACCCGCGCTGTTCTTTAACCCAACAACAACACCTCTCTCCCCCCACTCCTTACCCCCCCCCCCCTTGTCATGACCAGCACATTTCGAATAAGGAGAGTGCGTAAAATCCCGAGGACAGCAACAACCCACTTCCGCTTACACAATAGAACAGAGAACAATGGAATGCGAGAGCAGCCTATTGTTCACCCAAAGAGGCACGTCGTGTCCAGTGACAAAAAAGAAGACTGGACACAGGCAACAAAGAAGTTGCTCAGCTAAACAGGGGGGTAAACACCGCTTTTCTGCGGGTGTTTCTGTGTAAGTTCCAAAAATGTCCGCCTTCCCCCTGTTCTTTTTTGTCCAACTCTGAACTTAATTTCCCGATTGGGTCATGTCTTGCCGTATGCGTCCCGCAGCAGCGCCCCGCAATTTTGGAGGGCGCTTCAGCGAAAATGGGGTAGGAGGAGGGGAGGAACATACAGAAAGACTTGCAACTATTATGTAGCAAGTTTACTATGACTTTGTCCACTTCTGTTTCAGTACATGGATGTATTACGTAGAGAGAGGGGGAGGGTGGAGAGAATGCAACAGTACTAGCGGGGTCGAGTCATAAAGTGGAGTATATGGCTTCCCGGACTTTGTACTCCTCGTTGAGATCTTCGATCTCTTCCCAATTCCCGATAATGTCGTCCCGGCCACGCACAACAGCAGGCAGCAGTCTCCCGCGGCTGTACGTCTTCCACACTTTCCTTGCCTCGTCATCCGTCCCGAGATCCCGGTACGTAAACTCTACCTTGTTCGCTGTGAGGATCGTAGCAAGACGGTTTGTGCGCGGGATCATGTGGAACCCGCCGCCAGCAAGCGACGTGTAAATGTACACAGGCTCCTTCGACAGCATGGCAGTGATATCGCTCTGTTTTATGACCGTAGGGGAGGGTTCCGCCACTGGAGTTTGGGGATTCCCGCTGCGAGGTTTATCTTCTTTATCTAGCGACTGAGCCAATGCATTCAATTCAGAGTCGTCCACCATTTCCAGTTCTTTTAAAAAAGCGTCTGTTTCAGCAAATAGTTCGTCTAGCGTTGATTTGGTATTGCTCTTTGTGGCAGGCTTGGTCTCCATTTCCGGAGGGGAGTCGCCCAGGGAAAGCTCTTGCGTTTCATCGTCCTTTAAATCTTGGGTTGCTGTGTCGCTTTCTTGGGGGATGGATTCACTTTTAGCGTCAACAGATTTCAGCTCTGTTGAATTCGCTTCTTCTACATCTTTACCCGTCGTTGGGTGAACATTGTCCAACTTAGGTTTTTCTGATGCACGTTCTTTGGTACGTTTCTCATCGTCAATGACTTCTTTGTCCAGTGGCAGAGTTGTGTCACTGGATGTTGGTTCTGATTCTGTATCTTTGCGGGAGGTTTCAACATCTTTTTCGCTCGTTGCATCCCCTGTAGTATCTAAAGGCATTATCTCATTATGTGCTTGCTCTGTTGCATTTTTTTCCAATTCTGGGTCATCGGTGATAGAGTTTTCATCTGTTACAGTTAAAACTGGCTCTGTTCCTTGTGATACATTTTCCTCTGTAGTAAAGGCCTTATCTGGGGTCTGGCTTGATTCCCCGGTCGCATCTTCCCTTTGAGATATCTTTTTCTCTGAATCGCTCACCTTGTTATCACTAGCGACAATATCTGAGCCACCACTCTCTTTTGTGTCATCGTTTTGGGAATCTATTTCAGAAACGTTTATAGTTGCTTTTTGATCATCTTCCTCTTCAGTGACAGATTCAATTGCTTTCTTCGTGATGTCATTCTTGTTCTTTGCCGTGACATCCTCTGTTTCTCTCTCAATTGCATCACCCTTGTCTTTTTCAGCAGCACCGTCAATTTCTTTCTCTTTCATACCACTCTTGTCTTCTTCGGTGACATTTTCCATTTCTTTCTTCTTGGTACTATCTTTGCTTTCTTCTATGATACTTTCCGCTTCATCGTTATTGGTAATATTGTCAATTTTTTCTGTAACATCATGGTTTTCTTTCTTCACGGTCCCATCTTTGTTCCCTTCAGACACACCTTCCTTCACTTTCTTTTTGGTATCATTCTCGTCTTCTTCTATTATGTTATCCCGTTCTTTGTCAATGCACTGTTCCTTCTGTCCCTCTGGCAACTTACTCTTTTGGACATTCGTATCCAACTTAGAAGATATATCCAATGCTCCTACATTAGCTTTTGTCATGGTAGTGGATGGTTTTGTCGTGACAAAGTCTGTCTCAACTTCCCTAGCTTTCTTGGTAAGGTTTTCGTCTTTCTTCTCAGCGTTTATTACCTCCTCTTGTTCGTCGGTGTTCTCAAACTTTACGTCATCCTTAGATGCATCATTCACCATGTTTCCGCTTTCAGATTCGTCTGATCCGTGCTTCCATTCAATGTTGGTTTTTTTGATTTCAGAGAATACTTTTTCAGCCAACTGTGGCTGATTTCTGATTCCTTTTTCCTTTGATTTGTCAATTGAATCACTTAAATCGTTATCTTTGCCAGTACTTGAATTTTGTTCAGGATCTAACTCCTCTATATCATGCGGTTTTGGGGACGGATGCTGTGTCTTTTCTGCTAATTCTTCACTTGCTGTTCCTTTAGGTTCATTTGGCGTCGTATTACTGTCGTCGTTATGCACTATTTGTGCGCTATCTATCAATTTTTTTTCTCCGGTGGTAGCCTGTTGTAAGTTAAAGGCGAAGTCTTTTATAACTGGTGACTTACTCAACCCCTTTTTCCGTAATGTGCTAATTCTTGACTTTGCTGCAAGATCAGTACTAGAATCGATAATCTTCTCTGTACTGCCTTGCTTTGGCAAGTCCGCGGCAGTTACACTTTCTAGTTTTGACTCTTTCAGAGTCGCAGATCTTGACAGATCTTGGGTCTCTAAAGAAGCCGCCTCTTTGTTTGGGATGTTCAACGTTGTTGGTGAGAGTTTCTCTTGTTCACAATTTGGTTCCACAGAAGAACTATCCTTAGTTTTGGATGAAGTCGCAATATTTGATGTGTCTTTCGCATTCTCAGCATTGGATCCAAAGTCAACTTTAGACTCCATGGAATTCTTCTCTGTAGTAGCGTCCGCAGTATTGGTCTTATTGGAAAATATCACAGGGTCATCCTTCACAGTAGGATTTTGTTCACTGTTGCCCTTCTGCGCTGTGTCCGAGGGAGTGGTAGGATCAAGCACAATCTCCCGATCATCAACCTTTCTATCATTTTCCACAATGGCAGGGTTGGCTTCCTTCACCATAACGCCACTTTGGTCGTTTCCTAGGGTTTTCGGATTCTCGATTGTGTCAGAGCTTTCTAAGTCATGTCCATTATCATTTTTGTGGGAATCGGTTTCCACTAAATTAACTTTAACTGGTTTATCAGCACTTTCTTTCAAAAGGCTGTTCAGATTAACAATTGCAGATGTCTTTTGTATTTTTTTGTTCTCGTTATCATTCGTATTGGGAATTAAAGATTCTACAACGGTAGATGTCGATTCTTTGGTCTTTTCATTTGGAATTTCGTCTCCAGTGGCAGTAACACTCTCCTCCAAGTTTTCTTTCGTCTTCTTCTTCTTTTTCATCTTCTTGCCTTTCTTCTTTGACTTTTGGTTCTTTGCTCGAGAGTTCAGAAACTCCGCAGTAACTGAATCAGTAGCATTAATCAAGGCTTCCAAATCCAAAGTACCTGGCGAGTTCTTCGAAATCTCCGAGCTTACCGTGTCCATTCTCTTATCTCTTTTGTCAGCAATATTGAAACGATTCTGAAAAATAAAAGAATGCTTGTTGAAGCTTTCCTTGTGGGCTTTGTATATAAGCCAAGAACACTTATTAAAGTACAGTTTCTTTCTGATCACTCTGTATAACAATCAGAACTTCAGAGGGAGGCATATTTTACCCTGTTCGACATCTGTTTGCTAGGTTTAGCAGTGTACAAAAAAGGAACAAAAGAGAAAAATACGCTTCATATTCAAAATGAGTTACCCGTAATACAACGGTATACCACCTCAAACGTTATTCAAGGCACTGTGTGGATGAATCCGAGTCCTATATGCCATGTTAGTAATTCCCCAGGTGCTTTTAAAGTCACCACGGGATTTTGGTCTGTGGGTGGTATTCTTTTTTGTTTATTTAAAGTGGGTGGAATGGTGAACAAGATACCACAATATGCAGTGTATAAATGGCTATGTTAAAGTATATAATTACATCACCCTACAGTCCTTCAGTCCAAGGCCATACATGACTTTCTGTACATCACGCTTCACAGCAATCCAGTCCTGTCTTCGTTGAACAAATTCGTAAATTTCTTCTTGGGTGAAGACTCCTTGAAACTTTCCAAGATCGCAAATTAGCCTCCCAAGTTCCTTGGAGTCCTTTGTATCGATTAAGTAGAGGGAACAAACGTTTTTCAAACTTTGGAAGTAAGGAACAATTGTCTTCTGCCGTAGTTTTTCGCTTATGAACTCGTAATAACAATTAATGTCACAGATCAACTGAACTGCCCCTGTCGTGGAAATAATTTGTTTTTTGATATGCTCAACCAGAGACTTAAAGAATCTTTTCCCTATTTCCTGCTGATAAACGTCTATGGTTCCTTTGTCTGTTGCGCCAGTTAAAAGAAAACAATGGTTAAGCAGAATAGAAACTACTTTTCTAGCACATTCGGTCGGTATTATGTCTTTGGCGGCTTCATTTGGAGATGGGTAGTAGTCCGTTGGAAGTTGGGTAGTATCGAATGCAAACTGGATCTGATCCAGCAATTTATTTATACCGATATTAAGGCCATCAGCAACAAAATCATCCAAGGTCGTTTCGAAGTTTTTCTTACTCTGAATGAGCTGATTTTGCCATATATTTTTCGTGGATTGATTCTTAGAATCTATTATTTTGCTTCCGATCATTTCATTTTTGTAAAAAATGGAAATCATTTGTACTATAATATCACCGGTATTGATCAGTTCGGCAAAGTTTACCAACGGTTCGACCGATTGTTTCGCTTGGAGTTCTCCGCTTGTAAACACATTGGATTCATCGGAATTGTAAGCCTCCAGCAAACTAATAGCTCTTTGAAAGGCTGGCTTGACGTGATCTTCATTTAGGATGTTGATCAAAGTTTTGAAAACTTCTTCGCATTTGTCGTTAATTATCCCTTCCAATTTTCGGACGCACTTAAACTTCAAAAATGTATTGATTCTATCACGGGTCTGCTGGACTACATTATAGCACAGTTCCAAGTTAATCAAATTCTTAATATTCTGTAAATTTTGATTAACTAGATTGTCTAGATTACTGTTCAATTGATCATCAGCGTTCGACTTATTCGTAATTCTAAACATCTTCGTGAAAGAATTTAGAAAGTTATTCTTGTTGTCGTCATCACTTTTATTGGCATCGGTAAGGTCTATCATTGCGTTGTTTGTCAGTAGTTCTGTTTCTCTTCTATTTTCTTGCTCGAGTTTGAAGTTATTGAATTGTTTTTTCAAGTTTTTATCAAATTGAGTTGTGGACTGTGCCAAATACGTAAGAATTTTCGGCTCCAGATAAACGTTTAACAAAGATTTGATTGACTCGCGGAACGATTCTTTGTCTTCTGGAGCACCTTCGACTGTATCTCCGTTTTTGGAATCAGTCAGTTCATCACATAATTTTTCAATTACCTTGAAATATATTACTGGAAATATTTCTTCGTCGTCGTTGCATTCGTTTGGCATTTCTAAAAGCTTGCTTATGACTTCTAATAATGTCTGCTGTATAAAATTTTCATAAAACGTAAAAACCATTGGGTATCGGTCCGAAAATAGGGCATCGATTATTTTAATCTTTTCGTTCAGAAAGTCTTTTAGAGGGTTAAGGACTGCATTTATTTGTAATTCGTCGAGTGGTTCATTTTGTGATGGAATATTTACAGCGGGATACTCTACTTTGGAGTTAAAGAAATCTACAGCAACGTTTTTCTCGTCGCTAAGCAGTAACACATTGAAGAACGTCCCCACAGTATCATAATTGCCTTTTGAATAATTCAAATCAATTTCGTTTAGACAGGAATTAATGAAAACTTCTTTGAAGACTTTAAAATGCATGAGAACTTCATCATAGTACTGTCGGTCGTTAATGTTTGATTTATTATAAGTTTGAATATTTGCAAGTATTTTACCTTGAAATACCGGGTCCTTATCATATGGTGCTGGAAAAAAGTTAGTGAGTTTATTCCTATACAACTTATCACAGTAACATTGAAACATTCCATAGACTAACTGGTATAACTTTAAGGAATCTCCGGACCTAAAATCTTTTATTTCATCAAATACATTCACCGGTGCAAGGTTCTTGAGATCAATGGCATCAAAAAGTTGAGCTTCAGATTGTTCGTCCGCCTTTCCTGTGTAATCAAACCCCATAGATCTCAATTTCCTTGAGTAGTACTCTTCATCAAACTGCAAGTTTAAATGTTCATTGTGCACCTCTTTGTTTATTGTCCTAAAATTAAGGTAGTCCCTGGTGTTCAAGCACAGGGCTATACTCTGTACAATGGAACCAACCTTCAGTAAGCTCTCCATCTAATTCCTTGTCTTCTTGGTTTTGCCGAACCTACTTAGCTTGGGTTAATCGTGGTTTACACCTTTCCATATTAAAAGAAGAAAAATTTAAAAAATGAAAACAAAAAGATGTTCTTCTCTGCTTTACTTCCGAACATCGATGTACCACTTACAACAAGTGCGATTGATTCGAACTTCAATGGATGAAGAATTGAAAGCTAATATATATAAAACTGCCCAGTTTGTTAACGAGAGGAGCCAAAATGTGGAAGAACAACTCCTGAAGGATTCGAGTGGGAAATTTTCCTTTCTCCAGCCAGATAATGAACACTATGCCTTTTACCAATCTCTGCGGGTCAAAGATAACAAAGATATGAGTGAGTCCAAAACCGTTGATAGCACAGCATTGAATGAGCCTGATCCCGTACCGCCATTCATTCTTATTAAAGATGTTTCGGACCTTAGTATACCGTCGCTGGATCTTGAGATAATGCGAAGAACCGCCGATTATCTTCAATATACCAAGGAGGACGAACGCGAACAAATACGAACTCGACTGGTCAAGGAAGAGAGATTTCAATTTTTGAACCCATCTCATGAACTCAATCCTACCTTTGAAGTTATTTTAAAGCAGTTTATTGCATGTTCTAAATTCAAGCCAGAAAATCTGACAGAACAAGAGTATCTGAATCGCTGCTTTCAAAGAGCTGTGTATAACGAATACTTGAAAGAGTTCCAAAATAGAAGCAACACCCAACTAGAAAGCTACAAGATAAGATTCGCTGCTATAGATTGGATCAATTTCAAAGTTATCAAAAATCCGGCATTGGAAAATTCGGACCAGACGACAAACGGGAAACTTGAGTTTAAGATGCCTTTAGACTTTTCGAAATTATTTCAAAAGACAATTTCCAATACTGAAAATGATATATATCTAAAGCATTTTTTTGGAGATGGTGCAGCTAATAATGCAGAAAAACTCTCTCTAGGCGGAGTTCTGGAAAGCACTGTTACTGAACAACAGAACAAAACACAGACACAGACGAACAAGAGGAAGCGGAAAGGGAAGATGATTATCAAAAAGAGTGGAGAAACAAGGCTGCACAAAAAGAAGAAGCAGTAAAGTATAGATTTCAAAGATCAACACTATATCTCCACATATGAGTATATGTCATTTTATTACATTTTTTTGTTTCCACTATTAATATATGTATGTAGAATAGGACTTTAAAAAAGCTCTGCATACCTTATACAGAGCCGACCAAAGATCGCCAGGACCCGGGCCTTTCCAAAATGAATTACAGAAGTATGTACAAGGTGTGAGCATTTTAACACCAGAACACCCACCACCTGTACCACCACGGTTTCGTGGCTAAGACTGCTCTTTCTTCGGCCACTTCTTGACGTAACAAATCTAGATCATCGTCCTTTCTACCTGTGTCGATGTCCATATCTTCGGCCTTAATAAATATTTTCCAGTTCTTTTTGTAGATCTTGTGGCCTAGGTAGCAGGCGATCACAATAGGGAAGGATAAATAAGCTTCGAAGAAAGCCTTTGCGTTTGGTTTAGCACCAGGAGGGAATAAGGCAACATAAAACTGGGCAATGAACATAAGGATGATCATGAAGAGCCCCCAGTAGGAGCCGTAAACACCAGCTGGGGAAACAAATGACAACTCGTCCGTGCCTCTGCCTTGCGCGGACAACGCCTTTCTGAATCTGATATGACACAGACAGATCCCCCCCCATGTAAACAAGGAGGATAGACCTGACAAAGCCAGCAACCAGTTGAAAACCTCACCCTCCTTTTTAGATTGAGCAACGAAGGCAACCAAACCGAACCCAGAAGTCACCAAGATACTGTACAATGGTCTCCCTGAACGATCAATGTAGCCAAAGAATTTAGGTAAGAAGTTCTGTTCAGCTAGGGCACATAGAGTTCTCGAACATGCGTAGATAGCGGAGTTACCAACGGATAGAACGGCGA
This sequence comes from Huiozyma naganishii CBS 8797, assembly GCF_000348985.1. Taxonomy (NCBI): domain Eukaryota; kingdom Fungi; phylum Ascomycota; class Saccharomycetes; order Saccharomycetales; family Saccharomycetaceae; genus Huiozyma; species Huiozyma naganishii. Next base: position 417,006 of record NC_035924.1, read on the forward strand.
TCAAAATGACAACGTTGACAACAGATGGTAGACCTCTGATACCGTGAGTGGTAATGGCGATAACAAATGGGGAGGCAGCGGCGTCGACTGAAGAGGCACCAATCAAACGTTTTTCAGTGTATGGGACCAATAGACCAACCATACCCAAAGCCAACAGGTAAAACAGTGTGATTCTCCAGAAGACTTGCTTTGCAGCCTTTGGAACGGATTTCCTTGGATTGGCCGTTTCTGCACTTGCTAAACCGACTAATTCACTACCTGCAAACGAGAAGGCAGCAGTGACGAAGACAGAACAGACACCTTTGAATCTGGCACCCGCGGAATCACCTACAAAAGCACCGTATGGGTGATGCCAGTACCTACCTCCAATGTAACCCTTGACAGGGCCACCACCACAGTTCAGGATGATACCTAGGATGATGAACCCGACGACGGTGATGACCTTGATGATGGAGAAGATGAACTCTGCTTCACCGTAACCCTTGACCCCGAATAGATTGATGATGAAGATGGCGAGCCAGAAAAGAGCGACGAACCCGTCTCTATATCTTGGATTCGTCCCCCAGTAGTTTACTGTGATCGAGGCAGCAACAATTTCCAAAGGGAGAACCACTAGCCATTGCAACATATAATTTATGTTGTTAGCAAACCCGTAGGACTCATCGATAAATCTCGTTGCGTAAGTGGTAAACCCACCGGAGACAGGGAAAAGAACAGCCAGTTCACCGAGAGCCATGACCATGGAGTAGATCATGGTACCGGTCAACCCCCACCCGATAAGGATCCCAGCTGGGCCAGCGGTTCTCAAAGCAGTACCGGACCCGACGAAGAGACCAGTACCGATGGCACCACCGATGGCGATCATTTGCAAGTGTCTGTTCTTCAAATGGTGTTGCAATGGGGAGTTTGCGGTTCTGAAAGCGATTTGGTCCAGTTCGGACATGTTTGGATCAACTTCGAGTCTCTCCCTCTCCCTGAAGGAGTCGACAAAACGGGTCCATACTTTGCCCTTCTTGTGTTCCTCAGAGCCGGTGGAGGAAAGATCGTGCGATAGCGGTTCTTGAGAGATGAACTCGGATTCAACCCTCAAGTGGGCGTCCTTCCCATCGGATATATCCTTCTCATAAGACGAACTCATGACTGAAGTTTTTTAATAAGATATATGCAGTTCTTCTACTACTAAAGTAAAATCTTTAATAGTAAATTGGTCGTTGAGCTTATTATTGGTAAGCAAGTGACCAAAAACTTATCCCATACCTCTACGAACAAGAACTTTTGAAAGGGCGATATTCTGCCCATTTTTATAGTCATTGGTGATTACAAGAGGCTGTTTGGCATCCTCACTGCGGCACTTAGGTATGGTCGACGTTTTGACGCAGTTCCCCCTTATCAAAGCACACGGGAAGGCTGAAAATAAAAAAATCATGTAAGCGTACAGCGAGCGATAACTTATCGTTGGAGGCGTGGGAACAGACGTGAGTTGTGGAGCTACGGAGCTATTCCCGTACACACCGCCTTGCCAGCACAGTCCAAAAAATGCCAATACCGAAACACACACACAGAGAACAATGCGATTTCTCTATTGTTTGCAATCACGGATGCACTATCATAATCACCCCGCCCATCTCCGCTGACCGTTGGAGGAAGTTTCTGATTAGATTCTTTTGATGGGGAAAGCACGAGCTGTTCTGAGATCCGAGACAATGATTCGACCAGCGGGGCTTTATCGCGCCGGGGGATAATCTCCGCTTTCCAGAGCATCTCCGGTTCAGGGCTTCTCGGCGGGCCGAATTTCTGCTGTGGGAGTTCTGGGCACTATCTGTTATCTGAGTGGTCTCCTGATAGGAAAACGTGATACCCTGTTTTCTGCCAGCTTCTCATTTTTTGGTGCCGCATGAACAATTTGGACGAGCGGGAAAAAAGAAACTTTCTTCTGCTTCGAGCTTCATTCCCGCTTCCGGATAATTAAGTGGGGAAGTGGGTTTTCGAGGGCCGATAACAGAGGAGTGGTGAGAATGGACTGGATAAGGAAAACGTGCTAAGGGGAGGCTGAGATAAAGCTTCTGTCGACAGCCTTCTGCTGCTCCATTATGTCATTTTTTTTGCCTACACTGCCTGTTGGTTGTTGTATAGGCGTTTCTCTCTTTTTTCTTAATGAATGCATGAAAGATAAGAAGTCGCTAATTAAACTGTATGAGATGGCGGCAAACAGACTGAAAGTGTATTGCTGTTTCGTTGTTCATGGATCGCGGTGCTAATGGAATTGCAGTTCCAAAAATTGAAGCCATGTGCAGGTAACTCTTTCACGGGTTAATGCTCAAAACTTCGCCGAATACGGTCCTGTGTCACCACAAAGCTTACACGACATATTCCAGCCATGACGATGTCACGACTAGTACGGTTCTTTTTCTTAAACAACGATTGATAATATTAATACAAAGTCGTAGTGTTGTCGATGATATTATTGTTGAGATGTGGAATCAGAATATGATCATAGGTACTGTTCTATAAGAAGTTATCGTCGAGATAATCTTGTTTTATAACACTTTATGTACCATTTAATAGAATAGGACTTGTAAGAAGCGGCCGCAGCAGCCGATTGGGACCCTTGGGTTGTTATTTCCACAGAAGGATTCCTAGAATTTTAACAGAGATAACGTCAAAAATTTTAAGATGCTTAGTATTCGTGACATCGTCATGGCATAGGACGATGTCACGAATTTGTAAGAGCTAAAGCAGGTTGTGATTGAGTAAAGTGTGTAAGGACACTGATATTGTGTATTTACGCCGTATATGTAAAGTATATAGTTATATCAGTTGTACTTGCTTGTCTAAAACGGGTGTCTTGGTTGGGTCCTGGATTTAGAGACGGTCTTGAAAGATGTCGGTGCAGATACCTTGGGGTTTATATATGTTCCGGATAACGGGCCATCCGCATGTCTCGAGTTCGTATACTCACATGTCGGGTTTATAATAGTTCACAGTACTGTATTAGATAAGGTAACGGGTCATGAGTCCCTTCCCAGAGGGCGTTCCCAATTTATGCTCATAGAATTATAAACATTTTAAAACTTTTGACGTTGTCTCTACATCAAAGGTAAGAGCTATAAACACGATTCACATGACTTATTTTTATGTTTAGAAATGGAACTTTTAAAATTCTCTTGTAACATAAGTCAAATGAAGAGTGATCCGATTGTAGCCCAACGAGAGGCGACGACCAATCGATGAGTCGAGGAAGAGCGAGCAAGATTCTCCGTCCTCAGACGAACCACGAGAATACTAACATACCCCAACTAATTTATGAACGATAAGGAATAGTGAATGACCCTGAAGGAACGGAGAACGATAAGGAATAGTGAATGACTCCAAGGACAACTGGAGAAGCAGAAAAGATATAAAAGGGCAAGACCATGTCAGATTAAAAAACGGAACTTGGGAATAGAAAAGAAGGAAGGAGATGGAAAAAGTGGGAGAGAAGTAGGAGGATAGAGATTATATAGAAGAGATCTACGGAAAAGATATATCGATAACACCTTTCATCACTCTAAGATATTAGCCATGGATAGCATATCTTACGCTCTGCGCGAAAACTCGTCCTTGTTAGCTCAGTTGGTAGAGCGTTCGGCTTTTAAACACTTTGTTTAAGCAAGGATAACCGAAATGTCAGGGGTTCGAGCCCCTACGAGGAGTTTTCTTTTTTGTCAGTTTTTTCGCGTCTCATTTTTTTTACTTTTTCCTTCCCTTTTTGACTGTGAAGCTTTTTACAAACGTAAACATCTAGCCGAAGTGTTGAAGATCAAGTAAAGAGAAGGCGGATAAAGAACGTGTGAGTAGCTGAGAGAAGTGCCCAATTCTCTCATAGATACCCAGTCGTTACCCAAAATTATATACCTCCAAGCCGGACGGAATTGTCCTGTAGGTGAAGACTTTTTGTTCACCGTTATCACTAGCTTTGCGTTGACTTTCAATAAAATACATCAAATATCATAATCCTTTACAACCCTCCCCCTGGTCTCTCCCAAAACAATGATCGATATAAATATTCACAATATCTTTTTCAAGTCGTACTCCATCGATCCCAATTCTGGTCACTCCATTTACGTCTTCGATTCTACTTATCTCCCAGATCCGGAATCAATAGGCAATGACAAGCAATTGTACGATTTCTTGATAGACAAATTGATGGACACGTTGATTAGTAAACTACCAGCTTCTCCCTTCTCTCTAGTTGTATTCTCTTCAGGTTTTTCAGAGAAGAAAATAAGCTGGGTATATGGTGTCAAAATGTTCGCAAAGATACCGAGGGAGATGAAATACTATCTGCAGAAAACTTATATTGTTCATGAGTCGTTCTTCATTAGAACCGTATACCAAGTTCTGTCCAATGCCATGAGTATCAAGTTTTTGACGAAGTTGAATAACTATAACACTGAGATATCTCCTTTGGAGGAAGATTCAATGGAGAACTCCTCCTTCTCTATGGTTCATATTCCCGATCTCACTACACTATCACACCTCATCGATATAACAAGACTGAGAATATCGTTGAATGTGTACTTACATGATTACCAAATAAACGAATACATCGACGTTCCGCAAGATTATTTCACTCGTTTACCACAAATCAGCATAAAGAAATATCGACAGCTTATCTTTGACAAGATATTCAAAAAATTACAAAATCAGGCAATTGAAATCAGTTTGATTTTCCAGAAACCCGGATCATATAAAAAGGTGAATATTTTCCTTGAAGCAATGGAGAGAAACAATTACATCGATTTATCCCAATGGGATATATATTCGCTGGCTTCCGTGTTTCTTAATTTCCTCAAAACTAAGGCAAAGACATTGGTCCCCATAGATTTAATAAGACTGCCTATTGATGATACAGTGGACTACACGTTTCAAACATTTGTTGAAATCACCAATTTTAATGGGTATTTCGACTTGTTCAGTACCATTATCCCATTGTTTATATCAATCATCGATAATTCAGAAGTGACAAAACATAACTCAAAATCCTTGAGTAAAGCACTAGCACCTGCACTTTGTAAGGAGAAACTTTCGTTAAACAATAGTGCGAGACTAGCAGTTGGGACGAGATTTATTAAAAATTTACTAGAACATTTTGACAGCATTTTAGAGTTATACAAGTCGCGAAATATCGAACACCCTGCGGCCTCCCTAAAAGTGAGGCAACCACGACTTACGTCCCAAAACCTTGAAGCACCAACGCCACCACGACCAAGGAAGACAAGTCCTACAAAATATACACAGGATAGGATTAAAAATGATTCTAGAATGCCCAGCGCAGGCGAATCTGTTGTCTCAACTGAGTCAGGGTCGTCTGGACGTTCGGAAAAGCTCGAAAGACAACTGAAACAATTATCTCTACCTCAAAATGAACAGTTGGGTCCAACTCCGCCCCTCATACCACCAGTAGCTCCCCAAACTGTTAAACCTAAACCATCAGTACATAATCTCGTGCAACAGTTAAAGGGTATAGGCATTGAACAAACACCATCACGTAATGTGAGCACCGGCAGTAATGAGAGTACGAACAGTGTATATAGTTTGGATTCTCCCAGTATCACAACGAAATCTACAACTCCAACCACAACCTCGCTTTCAAGCACTGCAAGAGGTGCCTCAAAAATTGAAGTCCATGTGGAGAACGACGAACAAAAAGTGTCAAGTGACAGCGTTGATTTGAGTTCAAGAAGGATACGCGATATAAGCAGTAAGAAATGGGATAATCAAGTTGAACAGGAGGTATACCAGCAGGAACCGACGGATTCTATAACTACCGAGGTGGAAACGTCCGCTAACGGTAAAGTTTCATCGAGCATGGTATCTAATGTTGAATCTCTGTCTGATGAAAAAAGTAAACATTACGTGAAACCGATGCAGTTCCACAAATGGTTACTGACTATACTCCTCCCCACCTTCGAAAGGTGTTATTATTGAAAATCAGATCCGACAGAAAAAGATGGAAAAGTTGGACGAACTCAAAACGGTGTATAAATTTTCCAACAAGGCTTTCGCCGACATCGAAACACCAACAAATCGAGCAAAGTAAGTAAGCTCGCTGCATTATATGAGGAGAGGTTACAGGGCTTACAGGTAATGAACGATATCATAAAAAACAAATAGTAACTTAGCTGTGGCATAATGACCAGGTGTAATATCTTACAATATCAATATATTCAGATGCATAGATAAATATATAAATGTCTTGATAATAAATAATGGTTATATGCATGTAGTTGACTTTAATGCATTGTCTAAATTAAATTTTCAGGTCTTTTCCCTTTTCTGTTGGCCAATATAGTTGATTGCAGAACCTGCCTTGAAGAAATCTATTTGGTCTTTAGACATGGTGTGTTTCGCCTTAATTGTGAATGAGTTCCCATCTGGCTTGATGATTTTGACGTCAATCTCTCCTCCATTATCACCGTTCCTGGCAATCATATCAGCAAGATTAACTGTTTCTAGTACATCACCAGCTGAAATCTTATCGTAGTCAGCTTCATTTGCAAATGTAAGAGGCAGCATACCTTGCTTCTTCAAGTTAGTCTCGTGAATTCTAGCAAAGGACTTAACTAAAATTATTCTACCGCCTAAAAATCTAGGTGATAGGGCAGCATGCTCTCTAGCTGAACCTTCACCGTAGTTGTCTTCAGCTACAACAGTCCAAGGTCTATTTTCGTTCTTCCACTTCATCATCAAACCTGGGATATCAAATCCTTTTCCGTCCAGGTCGTAGGCCTTGTTCACCTCGCCGGTTTCCTTATTCTGAGCACCAATCAATGTGTTGTAAGAAATGTTTTCCAAGTGACCCTTGTACTTCAACCAAACACCAGCGGCTGAAATGTGATCAGTGGTACATTTCCCTTCCACCTTTAGTAAGACATTGGTTTTCAATTCCTTACCGTCCCAAGCTTTGAATGGTTCTAACAGCTGCAAACGGTCTGAAGTCGGGGATACCTTAATTTCGACAGAAGAATCGGGCTTTGGATCAGGCTTTGGATAGAATTCGTCTCTACCATGTTCAAATCCTTTCGAAGGTAGTTCTTCTCCTCTTGGTGGACTGAATTTGAATAGTTCACCTTTATCGGTTTTGATCGAGTCAGTCAATGGATTGAATTGGGCACTACCGGAGTAGATCATGGAAGTGACAATTTCAGGAGAGGTCAAGAAATTCATTGTGTTTCTATTACCGTCATTTCTTGCCCTGAAGTTTCTGTTAAAAGAGGTGAAAATGGAGTTAATTTCCTGGGACTTTTTTGGAATATCCTGTCTATCCCATTGGCCAATACATGGACCACACGCGTTACCTAGCACTATGGCCCCGTTGTCCTTGAATTTTTTAATTATACCGTCTCTCTCCAGAGTTGCTCTAATTTGTTCGGAACCAGGGGTGACAAAAAATGGAATTTTAGGTTTCAATCCAGCAGCGGAGGCTTGGTTCACCAAATCAATGACACGCGACATGTCCTGGTAAGACGAGTTTGTACAAGACCCAATCAACCCGACCGAGATATTCTGTGGCCAGTTTTCCTTTTTGGAAGTCTCTGCATACTTGGAGATTGGAGTTGACAGATCCGGGGTATAAGGACCGTTGATGTGAGGTTCCAACTCGGAAAGATTGATTTCCAAAACTTTATCGTATTCAGCGCCTTCATCTGGTTTCAAGAAACCGTATTCTCCAAGAGCAACGTCTGCGGCATCCGCGATTTGTTTTCTCCCAGTAGCCTTCAAGTAACGTCTGTGGGCTTCTTGGTAAGGGAATGTAGAGGTAGTAGCACCTACTTCCGCACCCATGTTACAGATTGTAGCCATCCCTGTACAGGACAAAGTTTCGACCCCCTCGCCAAAGTATTCGATGATGTATCCAGTACCACCCCTTACAGTCAATTCACCAGCAATCTTGGTAATGACGTCCTTGGGGGCGGACCAGCCGCTCAGTTTACCTGTCAAACGAACACCCATCACTTTTGGAGCTTTCAATTCCCAAGGTGTCCCCGTTAGGGCATCGACGGCATCAGCACCACCAACACCGATAGCGATGGCACCCAGTCCACCTGCATTTGGAGTGTGCGAGTCCGTGCCGAGCATCATCAGCCCAGGAGCACTGTAGTTTTCCAAGACGATCTGATGAATGATACCGGAACCTGGGCCCCAAAAAGTGATACCATATTTCTCACCACAAGATTCTAGGAAGTCGAAAACTTCCTTGTTTGTTACCAAAGACTGCTTCAAATCGGGAGCCTCACCGTCTTTCCCTACGATCAAATGGTCACAATGGAAAGATGCTGGCACCTCTGTTTGTGCAAGCCCAGTAGTCATAAACTGCAGCATGGCCATTTGAGCAGAGGCATCTTGCATTGCTACTCTGTCCGGGGACAATTTCAAGTACTGCTTACCACGAACATCGCTCAGCGGCACACTACTGGATAATGACTCTTCTGGGTTTGTCAAATGCGAGTAAAGGATCTTCTCCGCTAAGGTCAGCGGAGTGTTACCTGTAATTTCTTTGACTTTTGTTAAGTTGGTTAACAACTTGGTGTATGGGGGCATCCTCGTCTGGAAATCCTTGGAAACATTTGGGATCTTTGAGAAGCTAGCAAGATTTCTCCTAAGCGCTCCTCTTGCAGACAGCATTTTTTCCTAGCTTTGCTTTGCTTTAGTGTGGATGAGTAAGGAAAGCTACACACGAAAGAGATTTAGGCTTGTCAACAAGAAAACTTACGACGTAACAATATATATACACATAGAAGACGTTAATATATCGTACTGAGAGTCAGAAAAACAAGCATAGAAACGGGCTGCTTTACTCATCAAAGTCATCTATTGTCGGGCAAATGTTGTTCGCTCTTTCTCAGTGAAACTTTTCCCTCGGAATTTTCCGAATCGCTCGATTTTTTACGGTGGGAATTTTTATGTAATTTTTTTTCCTGAGGAGTCATATCATATATCCGGTTGAGAAGTTGCCGAAAGAAACGGTGTGGTGCTGGTGGAACGAGAGCCCCGATGGAGGGACAAACCCCGAGACAGTTTCGGCACTTGTAAAGAATCCGCACTCAGAATCCATTCCGGTCCAGTACCCCCCCCCCCCCCCCCCGTACTATGTAGTACTGTAGACACTGAGACCAACCGGTAAGAGCCAAGAAATGCAGTAGAAGAAGCGTAGAATCACAATAAGGTCCTAACATTGTTCCGTAGCGCGAAAAAAGCAGCTAAACGTCTTGTAACTACTGGATCACTGCCCTCCCCCCTCAACACGAGCAGCAGTGTCTTGACACTGTTGTGGTCCCCCCGCGCTGGCTTGGAAGGAACCCATGGGATCATCACCGCACGTCAAGGGCCACAGTAGCCGCCTCTCCGAATCGGGAAAGTGGCCTCGCGCGGAGGAAAAAAAGACAATGCGGGAAGCGGCCCGACGTCGGGTGGGGCCGTGCACTAGCTTTTTTTTCTTTTCTTTTTTTGGTGCTTTTTACCTTTTTCGTTCCATAAAAAAAAATGCAGTCTTGCGAATGTCATCGCTCGAAGAAGGGCTGTACTCTCGATGTGAAAAAAATGCACCATACTATATAAGAAAGGTGTCACTAATTCTGATAGTAAAAGTACATTCTTGGCCTTACCTGTTTCGCTTCGGCTTCTTTTGGTTTCTTTTGTTCAGTTGCACTGTTTTTTTTGGAAGTTGTCAAGTAGAGGCAGGCAGGTATGAGATTTTCCCATTTCCTGAAATACAATGCTGTTCCGGAATGGCAAAATCAGTACATGGACTACAATGCTCTGAAAAATCTGATTTACACTCTGCAGACTGATGAGCTTCACGAGGATGAGCAGCCCGTGGGAAGTTCACTCGAGCAAGCAAAACCGTCGTGGAAGAATAAATTCTCCTTCAGGGGTAAGAAAAACGGGTCCGCAAGCTCTGTACCCAACGCCAATAAGCAGTTTGACTCGTCAAACCGCGAGGATACAGTTTTGGAACAAACTTTCGAGTTGAAAGATTTTGAAGAGATAGACCCGGAGTCACTTGCTGGGCCAGACAAAGGTAAACTCTACCCTCGAAAAATGAATGCCTTCCAAAAAGTGAAGGGTAAGTTTTTTGATTCGTCAAGGCGAAGATCGTCATCTGGTTCCAACTTCTCCAAGAAAACCATGGTCGATATCCAGGAAACGTTCGTTGATGATTTGGTAATTGAAAGATTCAAAGTCGACGATTTTTACAAGAGAACAGAGGCGAAGTTCTACCTTAAATTCGAGAAACTGGTTCAAGATTTGATGAAGGAGGGGTTAATTGCACCCTCCAACGACTTCGCCGCCGCCGCATCCACATCGTACAGTTCCCCAGAAAATGTCGAAAACAATCTAGTGGTAGAGGAGACATTTGAGGACGACGACGATGATGTGATGGAGAATGATGAATTTGCTGATACGCCAGAAAATACAGCGTTACTGCATCATTCTGAGTTCACTGTCAAATCGCAAACGAGATCTTTCTTGAAACAAAACATCATCAACTTGTACATCGATTTGTCGCAACTGAAGGCCTTCATCGAACTTAATAAAATGGGGTTCAGTAAGATCACAAAGAAGGCCGATAAAGTGCTGCATTTGAACATTAAGGCCGAGTTGATCCAAACAGGGGAGTTTTACAAGGAAACTTACATTTTCCAAAAGGACACATCTGTGAACTTGAGTGCTAAACTTACGCAACTGGTTCAGTTTTTCGCCATTATCACCAATAGGTCCGAAGACGTGGCTCTGGCAAAGCAAGATCTGAAGTCAAGTCTGCATGATCACATTGTCTGGGAGAGGAGCAATATCTGGAAGGATATGCAAGGTCTTCTAAGTCAAGACAACCAGCTCGTTACGGACTTGAATGTCAACGATCCAAATATCAGTCTCGAGGGTAAACTACAACTGGAGTACTTCAAATATCCTTTGCCAAAGGAAATTAATCTAAAATGGACCACAATCAGTAGCATTTGGATCCCTAAATTGTTCTTTACCTGGAAGGCTTTCAAAATTGCATTTATCATTATGGCAACCGGTATTCTCTTAGGTGTCAAAACATTCAATGACCCAGCACAACACAGATGTATGGCTTTGGTGGAGTGTGTCGCTTTTTTATGGGCCAGTGAAGCCCTGCCTCTTCATATCACTGCATTTTTGGTTCCGCTACTTGTAGTATTATTCAAAGTTTTGAAGGATGATAAAACGGGTGTTGTCTTACACGCTGCTGCTGCCTCTTCCAAAATCCTGTCTACCATGTGGTCATCTACAATTATCATCCTCTTGGCTGGTTTCACACTTGGTGAAGTATTGGCACAATATAATATCGCAAAAGTGGTGGCCTCGTGGATTCTAGCAGCTGCCGGTACCAGGCCACGGAACGTCCTCTTGGTGGCCATGTCAGTTGTCTTTTTCCTTTCAATGTGGATTTCGAACGTTGCAGCCCCCGTGTTGACGTATTCCTTGTTAAGCCCTGTATTGGACACACTAGAGGCAGACCAACCGTTTGGTAAAGCCCTCGTTTTAGGTGTTGCTATCGCAGCCAATATCGGCGGTATGTCCTCTCCAATCTCTTCCCCACAGAACATTATCTCTATGGCCTACCTAAAACCTTTTGATATCGGGTGGGGCCAATTCTTTGCTATCGCCCTTCCAACCGGTATCATCGCTATGTTATGTTGCTGGGTTCTATTGTTTATGACTTTCAAGATCAACACTACGAAGTTGGAAAAGTTCGTCCCCATCAGGACAAAATTCACTCTGAAGCAATGGTTTATTATCGGTGTTACCATTGCAACAATTATCCTATGGTGTGTGGAGTCTCAAATCGAGAGCGCGTTTGGGTCTTCTGGTATTATTGCAGTGCTTCCAATCTGTATATTTTTTGGTACAGGATTGCTATCAACCCACGATTTTAATACGTTTCCGTGGTCAATCGTTCTATTGGCTATGGGTGGTACTGCGTTGGGTTCAGCTGTTGCCTCCTCGGGTCTGCTATCCACAATTGCTAGGGCTTTACAGAAGAGGATTTTGCATGATACCGCATTGGCTGTTCTTTGTATATTCGGGGCTTTGATGTTAGTTGTCGGTACCTTTGTTTCACACACTGTTTCGGCCATTATTATCATCCCATTGGTCAAAGAGATTGGTGACAAACTCACAGACCCAAAGGCAGCACCATTGTTGGTTTTTGGCTGTGCATTATTGGCTTCCGCTGGTATGGGTCTGGCATCGTCCGGTTTCCCTAATGTCACTGCCATTTCAATGCTTGACAAAAAAGGGAACAGATATTTGAGCATGGGCACTTTCATTTCAAGAGGGGTTCCATGTTCTATCATAGTGTTTGTTTGTGTTATCACAATCGGATACGGTATTACGATATCTGTTGTCAAACCAGTTAGTTGAACAAGATACATCATATTTAATCATAAAAAAATAATTATAAATTACAGCATTACACGAAGAGTAGTTTGGATAGAGCCTCAAATGGGACTAAAGGAGATCTCATTTACAAATAGTTTTTTTCATGGGAAGATCTCTCGTATATATATTCTTGGTCCATTTTGCGCTTCATAATGGGCATGTCCATTTTAAATAAAAAAAATTAGAATTTACCAGTCACGGGATCAAAAAAACTTTGCGAATGTTTGCTACATCTCGTATTAACCAGTGACGTAGCAGATGAAATCGGAAAACGGCCATTGGAAGGACCATCAAGTAGAAAGCTTTTCGTGACAACTGCGTATTCGAGGAAGTATGGAGAAAAGTGACGAGGAGGGGTTGAATTTCAATAATCAAATCCACAACACTACCACCAATGAAAAAGATATAAGTGAACGCGTGGCATCTCCACCTTCGCCGAGTGCTGAAGACTCTAGTCACGAAGATACCAACTCATCAAAACAGGTTGAAGATATACGCACTGATATTGGGAGACAAAGAGAAACAATTGCATTTCTTCTGGAAAACAGCAAGCGGAATGAAAAAGAGGGCAATAAGGTCTACATAATACCGAAATTCTGGTATGATAATTTTTTCAACAACGATATAGATGAGCCCTCAATGCTAGGCCCAATTGACACTCAGTTGATTGTCAAGGACCATGAAAACTTTATCTTGAATAGTTATGATTCATGCCCATATATTTCCATTCCAGAGGAGATATTCAATAGCTTTGTTGAATGGTATGGACTGTCAGAGGGATCGCAACCAGTCTCGACTGTGTTGGTTACAGATTCAACGAATGGTACACTGATAACGGAATACAATAAACCTTGTTTCAAATTACAGTACTTGATCAATCCAGATCAGAAGTCTAGAGTATTCGATAACCATCATCCCGGTCCACTTTATACTTGTGTCTCGGCCTCAAAACTATCCTCAATAGGTGATGCACTGGAGCAAGCTTTAGGTAACTTTTTCAAAATTGAAACACATCTAACTGTTGATAACAGCAAAGTCAACGTCTGGCTGGTAAAGAATTTATCAGAGGAAGAAATAACACTATCTGAGCCGTATCTGATAAACCCTATGCAGTTTTTATTTTATCCAGAAAAAATCAAAGTTACTGATGATATACTTTCAAAGTCGTTAAGAGAATTGGACATTTTGAATGGTATTTTTATTATAGAAACAAAGCGCCGTTCACGGAAAACAAAACAGCATTGGGCGTCAAACTATTTCCATTATAATAAACTTAACAGGTCAACGGGCACCATAGGTTTGTCAAACCTTGGTAATACATGTTATATGAATTCTGGTTTGCAATGTCTGGTGCATATTCCTCAGATCAGGGACTATTTTGTTTATAACGGGTTTGAAAAAGAAATCAACGTAAATAACCCTTTGGGATTTCAGGGCCATATGGCTCGTTCGTTCCATGGGTTGATTCAGAGTTTATTTGGAGACAGTATAGCCCCTTTTCCGTCGTACGTGTCTCCAACGCACTTTAAGTCCACCCTTGTCCACTTTAACTCGATGTTTTCAGGCTTCCAGCAACAAGACTCTCAGGAATTTTTGGCTTTCCTTTTGGATAGTTTGCATGAAGATCTAAATAGAATTGTGGAAAAACCCTATGTGGAAAAACCGTCATTGAAACCAGGTGACGATATAAATGATTTTGATACCATTAAGAAGTTAGCGAATGAAACGTGGAAATCTCATTTAATGAGGAATGACTCCATAATCACAGATATTTTTGTTGGGATGTATAAATCCACGCTAGAATGTCCCGAATGTTCCAATGTTTCAATTACATTTGATCCTTATAACGATTTGACTTTACCGCTCCCAATAAATTCCTCCTGGAATGCCCAGGTTAGAATCTTCCCATCAAAATTGCCTCCGTGCATGATAGAGGTGGAGTTGCCCAAAGCTTCTACATATCAAGACTTGAAAGAGTACGTTGCCAAATGTTTGGGTATGAATGCCCAAAATTTGTATGGCTGCGAGGTGTTCAACCATCAATTTTACAATAACTTTGAGTCTCCTGACTCAACTGCTCAATATCTGCCAATTTACGAATTGATATCTGAATCCGACATTGTCGTATTTTATGAACTGGTTTCAGAACCGGGAGATTTGATTATTCCTGTGCTTAATGCGATATCAAATAAAGAATCTAATAATGACAGTCTTTTTGGTGTTCCATTCTTTATAACAATAAAAGCGGCAGATGTAAATAATATTACTTTGCTCAGGCACAAATTGGAAAAGGAATATATTAATCTCAGTGGTGGATACGTTTCACCTAAATCCACTGAAAACAACGAGATAAAGGATATTGCAGCTTTCCCGCTGTTGCAAGAGAAGTATCCAGATGTTGACTTTAAGGAATATACAGATATTTTACAATATGCCACCCAATATGATGACAGTACGAATCTCCCTGAAAAGCCTTTGTTTGAAATTAGAATTATAGAGACAGAAAGGAGCACTTCGTACATGAAAGAAAACGTTTCGGGAGAGCCAATAGAATTGTGGACGCCAAGGGCCCACTTAAATTTGGCCTTGGCTCAAGATATTACCGATAAGGTAGATGCTGTAGTCAATGATATCTTCAACTACTCCAACATGCTAATTACAAAACAACAGGAAAAGGGGACGGTGCCAAATAATAGCTTGGAACCAATGGATATTGATAGTTGTTCTGTTTTAGAAAACTGTAGCGACAAGTCAGAGAGCTTTACAAACCTAGGATCTATCACAGAAGAAGCTTGTAATGAATTTTTAAACGAAAAAACAGAAAGTGGTGCCTTATCAGACACTACAGTGATTACGCCACAGAGTCTGTTGGTATGTTATTGGTCGAAGGAAGTAGCAGATGAAGTGTTTTCGCATGATAATGTGGTCAATTGGGAGAATCCCGGAAAAATTTCAAATAAAGAACTTGAATCAATTAAACTAGCAGAATCAGCTCACGTGGAACAAGAAACAACGCTGAAAGATTGTTTGAACCTCTTTTCAAAAAAGGAAGTTTTAGGAATGAGCGACTCTTGGTATTGCCCAAATTGTAAGGAACATAGACAAGCTACTAAAAAGATTGAACTTTGGAACACACCAGACGTTTTTCTGATTCATCTTAAGAGATTCGAAAATACCCGATCATTTAGTGATAAGATTGATGCAACAATTCTCTTCCCCATTGAAGATCTCGATATGAGCGAATACTTGGTGTACAAAGATGATCCACGGGGTAGTGTCTATGACTTGATAGCTGTTGACAACCATTACGGTGGTATGGGCGGTGGTCACTATACTGCTTATGTGAAGAATTTGACTGACCAAAATTGGTATTATTTTGATGACTCTAGAGTCTCGAAGACGTCTCCTGAAAAAAGCATTGCCGGTTCGGCCTATCTACTGTTTTATTTGCGTCGTGGAAGCTTAAATAATATTGACAGTAAACGGCTAAAAGATATTATAGATACTTCAAGAAGTGAGCATGAGATCCAGATACAAACGTTGTATACTAAACAGGAGGAGCTTTACGAAGTGAACGAAAGCAGCGGTGCTTCCGAAGATGAACAAGAAGATGAAGAGAACTCAGATACAGCTAAGGAAGACGATGGAAACTCCGACAGCGGAAGTGACGACAATCCTGTTAGTAGTACTGGAACTGAGAGCATGGATGGTTTTTCTCAAGATGAGGTCAGTGTCCCGGTTGAAAACGAAGAAAATATTGCAAAAACAAACACAGAGGATAGGAGTGATACAAATTACTACACAGAAAGCCTCGATGTAGGGCAAACTGATCCGGGGAATGCCTCCGTTAATAGTAGTGACAACGTAGAAAAACGGAAGAAACGATTGTTAAACAAAGTTTATTCTGATAAACTCTTGAATTCATCATCAGAATCCTTGGAACGCTCGGAAAACGGAGACACTGAAAGCGTTGCTTCAATTAGGTCGGGTGGAGAGCGTGTTCCTGTTTTAGACTCCTTGTATGCTTGATTTTCGAGTAGTTTACTGGAATAAGCGGTACTATATAGGGGTATAATGCATTCCGTACGAGTCAAAGGTTAGTTTGACGTCGTTGTATTATAGTATTGTATTTTTTTTGTTCATGCTATATGATAGTATTATATGCGTCTAACTGGCTACTTATTATCGGTTGGTGTTTGAAATTAAAGGTGATCGGGGTTTGAAGACTGCGATACATTGGACGGAGATGAGTTGATTTGAGCTACCAAGATTTCAGACCCTTTTCATACTTTATAACTTTAAATTTCACCAGTATATTTTACAGCAATTCTATTCAAATGATACTTCCATGTTGTTTTACTCTTTGTATTCTCGTCCTGCTGTTTGGTCATTAAGTTCCTGACATTTTTTTCTTTGGGCTCGTTTGATATTTTGGTCTTTAATAAGTTTCTTGTAGTCAACAATGCTTTTGGTACGGTAATAATGGAGAATACAATCTTCAGCACTCCTCATTCCCCCCATCAAAGTTGAAATTTTACCAAATTTTTTGGGGGATATCAAATATGCAGCGACAAATGAATTGTGTTCTTTAGGTGAAAAAGTATCTAGTGTCTAAAATTATTCGAGCGGACCAGGTATTTTTATCGGTCACCAACTTGCAAACATATTTAAGAGCAATTCTATTTCGTTTGATCGTGTTTGGAAGCATACATGGGATGTTTGCAGCCATCATATTATATCTTTAAAGAGGGTCTATTTCTAATAGCACATCTTCCAGTTCTGCATCATCCACGTAGTCTGCGCGAGAGATTTTTGTCGGAGAAGGCAAAGACCTCGAGTTGTTTATTTTAGTATCACGCAATATAGCCGCTCGGGGTTTGTAAATACGATGCCGGATCTTCTCGCTTATTTTATCATTTCTCTCACACATTTGAAACCATTTTGATCGCGCTCCCTCTGTTTCTTTTTCTCTTTGTTGAAGCTTGACGAGAAAGTCCTTTTGCAATAGTTTTAGAATCATGCTTACCTTTAAAACATCGTTTTGGCGAGTCGTTCCACGAGCGTTGCACTTGAAGAATGGATAATCCTTTAAGCGTTTTATTGTTTTTTTACGTGGGTACTTTGGTCGGACAACTTGATTGGTTTTCATCATGGCCTTCAATTCCATCAGTTTTGTTTCAACTCTTCCAAGTGGAAAAATACAAGTTGTTGGTGGGAAACAGGTCGCTTCAAAACCAACAATACGAGGTGCAGCCAATAACTTTTTAATGTTAGTTCTCAGTAATGATGGATCACTAACATATTCGTAATTTGTTTTCAAAGATGTAGCGTTCCGATCATCAATGTGTGTGTGAGGCTGCACATCTAAAATATAATCATCGGTTATGCTAAGTAAATGTGCTTCTGATGATGATGAGGATGATGATGCAATACTAACATTGGAAGTATGTTTGCTACACGTGTCTTCCGTACTGTTCAATTCACGGGGTAAGAAATTGGTAGTATCTAACTCACGTTGACTTTTTGTTTCTTTTACCGAGTATATCAGGCTTGATGGCGCGTTGAGTTGTCGCTTTGACGAACGTTCGTGATTTCTTTTCATCTGCAACAATTTGTGAGCTGTTGATTTTACATGGGGAGGGCAATTCTCATTTCTTTTGAACTTGTTAAACTTTTTATTATAGCATTTATCGTCTTGTAATAGATATGGAACCCTCGTTCTGTTATAATCTGGTCTGGATAAAAGTGTCGGATTTTCAGAGTAATAGAAAGACATGTTGGATCTCCCTTTGTGACTACCCTTATGCAAAAATCTAGAATGTTCAAGTAGGCAATTAGAATGATATCTGCTTAATTCTTTCAATTGGGTAGAGTGGAATTGAGATGGCGTAAAAGACTGACTAGTCGGTCCATTGGAATAGGTTCCCTTATTTCTGCAGGTCGATTTATTCGGTGAATTTGGGGCGCTTTTATCCCATGAATTTATGTGTCGTTGTACGCCATTGTATATCTCACTGCTGTTACAATCATAACACCTTGGATTACAATAGCATGTATTTCTTTGGAACCTGTAATGCGCCTTTTGTGGCCTCCTTTGGGAGCCTGCGGACATTGATCCTTGAAAAAGGTGGAGGTAACACCCTTATCGCAAAGATATCACAATCTGCAACCCTTTAGCCACGCAGTTGTCTATACTGAGTGCTATCGGTGGATGTGAGAATGCTGTATAAGTGTTATATAGTAGGGCTTAAAGTGGATTCACAAATTGTATTTTATTCGTATTCAGTGATAAGCAAATTGATGGCAGGTTCCCACAACTCGGACTCAGTTATCAAATCGCGGCGGTAACGCGTCCTTTCTGTCAGACTTTTTATAACAGGGTCTCTCAAGATCATCTCCCGAATATATATACCCAGTTTAAACTTGGTGCTGTAAATGCAACATATACACTTGAGGGGGATAAACTACAACAAAAAACAGAAAGTTTGCTTTAGTACTTTCATGACACCGGCATCTAACGCATCCTTCCTACTTTTCCGAGTGGCTAATCAACTGACAACCTCATCAATCCAATGGGTACACGTAAGACCTGAGTCCTGCTGTGCTGCGCTGTGACTCTCGTATCAGGCAATTCCTGAAGTAGAAATTACCCTTTACGGAAATTGCATGGCTGGTGCACCAATATCTTTTCCTAATCAGGTATTGCTATTAGCGGTCTCTTTCGGGAAACGCGTTTGGTGAAATTACGTGGAAAGTAAAAGCTGTTGCGCGATGGTGTTCTCCCGTCTCTGGATGGCGATGAATAGGTATATATATATATATGTGTGTGTGTGTGTATGTGCTAAAGCTCAGGTGGTACTGTTACCTGTAAGCCTTTGAACTCTGACACTTGGTAAACCAAAAGTCCGCATATTGATTCAAGAGATCTTACAATTATGATCCTACCGTCAGAAAGAGTTTTGAGACCCCGGAGCTCTGCCCACAAAAATATAAATCCAGTCCATGACAATAACTCGGGATATGTCAAACGAGGAAACGACAATCGCTCCACGCAGATGTCATCTCCACCCTCTACCCCTCACAAGCAAATAAAGCGCGATAGTGCCAGTGCAAATGGACTCCTCACACCTCCAATTTCGGCGCTGAAGAAGCGGAGGCTGTTTGCCGAAGACACTTCTAGTTTATCTTTGGAATCGCCCACCAAAAAACGTGTTCAAGTTCCTCAGTTACCGATAACCCCAAGGAAGGAGCTAAATTCAGTGGCTCCGTCTCCTCAAAAACTAGTATTCGGTAAAGATTCTGTATACTCCAAAACAAAAGCCCTTTTGCAAAGATCGGCCGGTATATTTGCCGAAGAAGAGTCTGGGTGTCTTCCTACAAGGAGGGCGCAATACGACGATATTGTGAAATTTATTGATAGCAACGTTTCAGCTCACACTAGTAGCTCACTCTACATCACTGGGCCACCAGGGACTGGAAAGACAGCACAGGTAGACTCAGTAATAAAAAACTGTTTTTTACCCGTTGTTCTACCCTCGTTTAAAAACAAGTGTAAAGAGTTCAAAGTTAATCGTTTGAACCCTAGTTTGAAAAATCAATCGTACTTCCAGCTGTCGAATGGAAGAGTAGAAAATGTAGCTATAACAACGATAAATTGTATTGCTTTGAGTCATCCCAGTGTTATCTTCCATAAGATATTTGACTCTTTTTGCAGTAATGCGAATACCAACCTGGATCATAACACCTCGGTAAAAACCGTGGCAGATCTTCAAGAGTTTATGGAGACTCATTCACCTCAAACAACTTTCATAGTGGTGTTGGATGAGTTGGACAAACTTTTGGGGGGAGGCACCGCAGATACGCAAGTCACCAAGATTATCTTTGAATTGTTCTTATTAGCGCGGTTACCTACTGTTAATTTCCTGATGATTGGGATTGCTAACAGTTTAGATCTGAAGGAGAGGTTCCTTACCCGCTTGAATTTGAGACAGGACCTGCTGCCAAAGACAATTCTTTTCGACCCATACAGTGCGGAGGAGATGTTCCAAATCGTGATGCATCGTTTGAGTCTGCTAGATGAGGCAAAATCCGTTTTCAACCCAATTGCCATCAAATTTGCCGCAAAAAAATGTTCTGGTAACACAGGTGATGTAAGAAAGGTATTTGACGTGTTGAGGTCAAGCATAGAGATTGTTGAACTTGAATCAGTGAAAAAAATGAAAATGGAGCAAACAGAACAGTTCCAACCCATTAGAGTCGGGATGCCACATGTGGCAAAAGTGTTTGCCCAAATCACTAGTTCCGCTTCTACGAAATCTATCATCAACAAGTTGAACTTGCAACAAAAAATTATCTTGTGCACATTGGTACATCGAGAGAACACGGATGTTTTTCAAAGTTACTGTTCGATAGATGATGCATATGATTACTACTGTAAATTTGTGGCCAAAAGAGACGCTCTGAAACCATTGAAGCGTAATGAGTTCTACGAGATATCGAACGCCTTAGAAACGTGCGGGGTGGTGACAGTATCCCAAGGTAAGGTACCGGGGAAGACCAAGCAAGTGGTAAAGATGATCAAGACGAACATTGATGAAAAAGAATTTGAAGAAGAAGTTGGAAAGATGGAGATTTTAAAAAGATTCCTGTAACACGCGCTATATATACAGCCGCTTCTGTTGCATCATGTAGTTAGAGAAGTGATTCACATTTCTACTACCATAATTTTTATAGACCATGTAATATTCATACAATCAAAACCATATTCGCATTTAAATGCAACCTTTCTTAAAGAGTCTCAGAACGCGTCAAATATATTTAGGTGATGATGACAATTTTTTTTGAAGTATCTCGCCTGAGATCTTTTATTTCGCAACTTTGAAGGTTGTGAAAAATATTTGTTGTATTTTTTTTTTCGGTTCGATATGTCAAGACATTTCTGTAACAACCTTAAGTTGCAATTGCAGAGATCTTAGCTGAATGCCCCAGTCATCCAATTTAAAAATTTAAAGCGCTACCTAAAATGTTGACTCGGCTGCGTCCATATCTGCATATCGTGATATTGTGCCTTATTTGGTATATTATCTCGTCATTGGGCTCACAGGTGACCAAACAAATATTGACGGTCAGTGCATTGCCTCTCTTCCTCGGAGAGTTCCAATTCATATACACAGCATTACTGGCTGCCGCCTCATGCTGTTTGGCTTATTCATATCCGTACTTCTACGATATGTTTCCTGCTGGAACTTTCCCGGAGTATTCCTGTAAGCAGATAACAACGCGACGGGGAGCATCGGTTATAACAAGACCATCGGCGCATATCGTCCAGACCGTATTACCGCTAGGTGTATTTCAATTTGTTGGGAAATATTTTGGTCACACAGCAACGTCGTTAGTCCCTGTCTCTACAGTGGCCAGCATCAAAACTGTATCTCCTGTTTTCATTCTCTTGATTCAAAAAATACTTAGGATTGAAACATTAAGGTTCGATATTATCCTGTGTTTCAGCTTATCGTGTTTGGTGTCTGGTGTTTGGATTATAGTTGCTGAGGACAGTAAACACTACGAAAGTAAAGGAAAGTCTTCTAATTACTCCTCATGGGGTGTTCTTTGTGCGATTATTTCTATGTTCATATTTGTTGGACAAAACATATACGGGAAGAAGGTATTTACTTTCAAAAGCAAAGTGACCAAGTTGAAAAACGAGCCCGAGAGAGAAGATTCGCCATTGCCCATTTATTCTGAATTAAAGCCAAGGGGAGAAGAAATTGGGAAGATCAAGTATGATAAGATGACTCTGATGATTTACATCTCGTCCGTCGGCTTTTTATTATCCTTTGGCTGGTTTATGACTCTAGAGTTCCCAATTGTCTGGGGATATCTGATGCGAGGGAAACCGTCGCCCCTAATTCAAGTCTTCCCTTGGAAATTGTATCTGTTAAACGGTACCTTGCATTTCCTCCAGGCTATGATCGCATATCATCTGCTCGGCGAGGTTTCTACTTTGACATACTCGATTGCAAACCTGATGAAGAGAATAGCGATTATCTCTGTCAGTTGGTTGTTTGTTGGTCGCCCAATCACATTTTTTCAAGTATTTGGGTTACTGATGAATACATTAGGACTATTCTTATATGAAAAATGTAGTAGTGACAGGAAGAAAACTAAATTACGTCCCGACTAAAGTAATGTAGATAATTGATATACATGTAGTAATGATTTTTTTATTATGTTATGTTCTGGCGTTTCGCAGCCTGCTCTAATGTTCTACTTTACCTTGTTCCTTGATTTGGTATTTTTCCTTCGTTTTTCTTTGAGCTTCCTCCTTCATTGCTTTAACGGTCTCTGGGTCGAAGTTTTCAACGTACATGGGGAAAAGCATTATACCTAAAACAATAAACACCAATGCAAGTTTCCAGGGAGAGTGTATAATGTTAGCAATAAATCCTGTTTGGAAAATCCCGTCGTTCCTTAGTTGCAAATATTGTCTCACGGGAGCCTTTTTGATGTACGTGAATCTAATATACGGGTCGACTTCGCAGGGTTCCAGTGGCTCCGGATGTGTTGTATTTGGGCTGGGATAATATTCACGACCGAAATAATTCTGATATGCCTTTGTTGATACGGTCCCATTCTCCATGTTGGTGAATTCGAGAAGAACCCTGTTGGGTTTTAAGTTGAAATCTTTCGAAACAGGGGAGATAACATATCTTGTAGTTGCATTAACGCCACTGTTCAAGGGCAAATTTGTGAATTCAAAATCGCCATCAATGTTTTTCACGTGGCTTACCGCATGGTAAGGAATTTCAGAATCGAACTCCCCAAATTGCTGTATCTTAAAATATGTTCTCGTTACCTTATAGTTTGATATATCAGCAATCCCGACATCTAACCGGCCCTTGATCGAAGCAGCAATAGCTGTTCCAATGTAAAGTTGAAACCAGAGGAGTACAGGCAATAGCATGTCAAATTGAGCTTGTTATGTACGAAGAAGTTTCGATTCGATGCGTTTCTCTACGGGTAGACCTAGAGAGCAAGTGTGCCCTCTTCAATAATGCAGGATATTTTCACTATATGGAAAGAAAATGTACGCTGCTTGATGCTGGGTAACCCCTCTACAGATATATAAAAGAGACTTTTTGGACGTCTGTGAAAAACGTTGTTTCTCCTCTTGTAAGTTTTGGCGAATCTTTTGGGAAAGACTCCATTACATTTACATTTTATAAGAACGGGTATTATTGTAGTGGAATTGTGCCGTTATGGTTTGTGTACCTTGTGTACTTAGGTCATGACAATTTAAAACACCTAGACAATATCTTCTCTACAACCCAGTTCGAGATCATGTTACTGCCAGGAATTTCGTATTCTTGGCAGTAACGGACTCTTTAAGCAACATGGGAACATTTTCAACTCTCTGTTGCTCCAGACGGGTCAAACATCTTAATAGTGTTCAACGCTTGACATTTTGTATTAGTAGCCATAAAAATATCTGAAGTACGAGTGAGTATGAGTACACGGTCCGTCTTGAAACACCCATACATACAAAATAGCAGTCACAGATATATTTTTCCATATGTTATTTAATTATTTTTTTTTGAACGTATTCTTTCTTCTTTCGGAAATAGATATTTTCAGCACGCAAACTTTCTCCTCGAAGCTACGGAAAATAGTATATTTCACTGAACCGTAAAGATATTTCTCACAAACTTGGAAACAGTTGGTATATTCAAATTCAGACTTTACAGGAAACCAAACAAAAACAGAATGGCTAGCGGTATGTAAAGGGGTGATGTCCTGTTAAAACCAATTAGTTATTCTTTTGGACGTTTGAGAAGTTTAGATTTGTTCATTTTTTGCATTGTCGAAGATGCCGATGAGCGATGTTCAGTTGTAAAGGTAAGAGTTGTGTTACTTTTGCGGAAACACTAGAGCAGATTTATTCTTCATCATTCGGACATAACAAATTATCTACTGATAATGATGGAATAGCATTAACCAAATGGAAGTGACACAAATACTAACAAATTTTTGTATGCAAAATCTATAACGATTTTGTTAACCACTTATTTTTACAGTTGTTCAGTCTCGTGACAACTCCCAAGTCTTTGGTGTTGCTAGAATCTTTGCTTCTTTCAACGATACCTTCGTTCATGTTACCGACTTGTCTGGTAAGGAAACCATTTCCAGAGTTACTGGTGGTATGAAGGTCAAGGCTGACAGAGATGAATCCTCTCCATACGCCGCTATGTTGGCTGCCCAGGATGTCGCTGCCAGATGTAAGGAAGTCGGTATTACCGCCGTCCACGTCAAAATCAGAGCTACTGGTGGTACCAGAACCAAGACCCCAGGTCCAGGTGGTCAAGCTGCTTTGAGAGCTTTGGCTAGATCCGGTTTGAGAATTGGCCGTATCGAAGATGTTACCCCAGTCCCATCTGACTCCACCAGAAAGAAGGGTGGTAGAAGAGGTAGAAGACTATGATTTACTCCGAATATATTACATATGTATATCTACTGTATCTGTTAGTCTTGTTTACTTATCTATAAAACTCAAAATATTAATTAGCATTTAATTATTTTTTGTCATAAGGCTCTGCCAATAGTAGTTGATTTATTGATGTCAATCTTTATGCTACTAATGTTCATGATATTGTCATGAATACAAAAGGCGTGACTATTTTTCATTAGTGATAATGATGAGGTTATTAATTTACTAAAACGAGGTCTAGAAATACAAATTTATATGTAGATGTGATGGTCAAAAACAGCTTAGTAAACGAAACCTAGAATCTTACCAGAAACGTGCTTTCTTCTGGCTTCTTCGTGGTCCATGATACCAGCAGAGGTGGTCAAGATAATGTAACCGAATTGTCTGGCTGGCAACAAGTTGTCAGTCCACTTTTCGATTTCACCAATCTTAACGTTGAATCTTGGAGAGATAACACCACACTTGTTCAATCTACCGGTCAATTGGACAACAATCTTACCGGATCTGTGGTCATCAATGTATTCGAATTCACCAATGTAACCGTGCTTTTGCATAACTTGCAAAAACTTGATGATGACCTTGGAAGATGGTCTAATCAAAACTTGACGCTTACCGGTCTTTTCGGCGGTGTTGATAGCGTTCAAAGCATCAGCTAAAACAGAGGTTCTGGTCATTGTGGTTGGTCTGTAGTGTTATGTCTTTTTGAAGGCTCGAAACCAAACCTAAGCCTAATACTATAATAGAAAAGGTGCCATATACTTCACCAGTATTAAGATACCGAACGTTTCCAGAGTTGATAGTAGGTTTACAGTTTCGGCAAGAATTCCAACCGGCTGTATTTGCGTCTAACACGGAAAACGACCCGCCTAGCTGGGTGGAGGATCAAAGATAGTCTTGGCTGAAAAGCTATTCTCCGGGCGGACCTCCTGTCTAGAGCTTCTTTCTGTATTTGGGCTGAATAGTATTTTTAAATTTCTTAAAGAATCATTTTGTTTTTCAAGAAAATGTTAGTATGATATGTATGGATGTTTGTTAAAAATGAAAATTTAAGCAGTCACAAGTTTTTTATTGAAATTCTTGGTATTTTTCCGTTTTAAGCTTAAAAGTGTTCACCAGAACTTTCTCTCTCTTCAAGGCGATAAAGAAGTAATCAAGATAAATTGATATGGCGGTATGTACCCTACCAACAGGAATAATTAACTAGAAGTTTGGTTTAACAACTGATGTGGATTGCTTTGCCCACTTTTTTAGTGATCCTGGATGAAGGGACCACTGATATTTTTTTAAGAGATGCTATTGTTTTACGGCGGGAACCATACTACCGAATGATTGATACAGGATAGGTACCATCTGATGCTTTTCCAAGCGATAGGTTAGCAACTTCTTGATATTAATGTAAATGTGACTGGAATACTAACATGGACAATTTTACTTCCATTCCTTTAGGCTCAAAAATCCTTCAAGATCAAGCAAAGATTGGCTAAGGCCAAGAAGCAAAACAGACCATTGCCGCAATGGGTCAGATTAAGAACTAACAACACCGTTCGTTATAATGCCAAGAGAAGAAACTGGAGAAGAACCAAGATGAACATCTAAGAGGGAATATTAGAAACTTTACGAACACAGGTGCTGTTCTACTCGTTTCAAATATATAAATACCCGTATACATAATTATTCATGGCATTTTGTAATAAAAGCAGGTTGTCAAGTTTTTAGGTCTTATCATTTTTAACAAAGGCGATTGGAACAGCACAGCATGCAGCAGCAGGTGTGTGGCATTAACATATATCAGAGATTATTTTATTGTAAAAAACACTGAAATCAGTAAGTTGAACTTTCAGATACTATCTAGCATTAATGGTGTTATTAGAGCTCATCATTATATGTTAATGTGATAATTTTACAGAAAGACGTTCTCGTCTAAAAATGGAAAATTATATTTAATATCACTAACCAGGGGCCTAGCTTGCCATGGCGCCCTGGCCAGTCGTGAAGGACATTGTGTATCGAATGCAATTTTTCGGCGTTATTTGTTTCTTATATAGTTATTTTGGTGGTCATGAGATAGGAAGAAAAACAAAAAAAATTTAAAAGTCGATCTTTTAGGGCTTTTGGCGGAAGAGAGAAAGGAAGATGTAGCTTGAGTGCAGATATGGATAAGTCTTCATTAACCTGTAATGAATAAAGGACATCCAGTTTTTTATTTGAAAAGTTTTTTATTCAAAATACTTTGGTTTTGGCCCAAAATCGTCCTCCTGGATAATTGCGCCAGCGTTCCTCGTTCGCTCCACGTACCGACATTCCTCGGTGTTTAGGATCTGACTAGCGGTAGGTCTACGGTTATAATTAGGATCGATCATGTGTTTCACTATTTTTTCTAATGATTTGCCGTCAATCAAAAACTTAGGTACCCACGCAGGTATGTTTCTATTTTCAGAACTAGATGTGGCTGCTCGGCTATTATTTGGTGAGCTTAAGTTCCTGCTGTCCCCCATTGCTGAATGCACGTTGAATTCAAAGTTTGTGTCGACTTTTGTACTCTCTGAGAAAAATGATTCGGAATGGATGTCATTCGAGCTCAGTCCACCCGCATCAGACAAATCTCCAGATCGTAGTTTATGCCACGCATTACCATTGTCCGGGAGTACAACATTTGCCGCAATCTCAACCATGATGAGTCCTAGAGAGAAAATATCAGCCCTGAAATCATAAATACTGTCTGAAATGATTTCGGGTGCTATGTACTCCCTGTCACCTTCATTCTCAAAACTTAAATCTTCCAGTGGTAAGTGTGTCGCCATACCAAAATCACCAAGCTTCAAATTCCCCTCAAACGTTAACATTATGTTTGCAGGTTTTAGATCAAGATGAACGATTTGACAAGAGTCGTGAATAAACCGCAATGCTAAGCAAAGTTCTACCATGATTTTCCATATTCTCCAATCATCCAGTCTTGTATTCTTCGCAACAACTTGATCTTGTAGAAATTTGTCAAGGTTTCCGTTCTCGTAATACTCGCACATTAGGTAGAAAGTATCCATGTGTTTCCATGAACTTATAAACTCGATAACATACTCCTTGCCTTCCTGGTCCAGAGACGTATCTTGAATCTCGGCTAATAGTTTTATTTCTTGAAGAATACGGCTCAAGGGGTTCTTACGGTTTGGTGTAAGCGACTTTATGGCATATTTTTTGCTGGTCTCTGGGAATGTTGCCTGATATACTCTAGAGAACTCTCCTTCCCCAATGACATGAACGTTACTAAACTTTTCGAACAAATGAGTATCGGGGTTCAAGGGGGGCTGTGTGTAATTAACCTTGGCGTTGATGTTCCGATTGGTTTTACTAGAGGGTAAATGAGTTTTTTGACCATCAGTATTTCCTTCTTCATATGACAGCCTTGGTTTCGTTCCCATGATGTTTTTCATCCTTGTTGGAGTCGATAGACATTGGTCTGAATCACTATCTAATGTCCTGATCGGGGATAATGATGCCCTTTTTGTGGAAAGTTTTAAGGGTGGAGGGAATTTCATGATGTATGATATTCGGTCATCATCAAAGTTTCGTTTATCATCAGTATCATTAGCCAGCTTGGTAGTTGAACCATTGTTATTGTGTGCATTGTTGTCATTATCTGTACCATATAAGTCGTCAGTGAACTGCTGGAGACTGTTGGACAGTTCAATGTTCTTAAGAACAGCAGAGTCTCTTGATTTTTTGATTTTTTTAAAAATGTTCAGTCCATGTTGTGGAGAGTGAGCATCATATTCGTTTGAGGCTATTAATTTATCATTATTTCGGTGGAACGATGGACTCAGTGGAGAGGTGTTTATTACAGTTTCTGAAAGCGGCAACTTTGGTACCGTTATGTTGAAAGGTGATTGAGAGTTATTGGGTTCCGCAAAACTGGAGTCACTGGTAAAATCTTCACCGTTACGAAACGCAGGGGAAAGCATTGGTCTCTCCATTAGAAACGGGCGGTGTGTATTGACTTGTTTTTCCATTAGAGGGTACTTCTTAACTGGGGTATTTGGTATCGTTAATTTTTTGGGGTATAGTGCAGAGGTTTGTTTCTGCAAGATTTTGGATCGTAGAGCCTTGGTGTGTATTGTGTTCGGATTCGGTATTGAAGAGGCGGTTACTGGCGCATTGAATGAATCAACCACATCATTTTCCTGGTTGGAATTAGGCCATTCCTTTTTCAGACTAGATGACGATTTGTATTTCCATTTCCTCAGCGTGGCCGGGTCCTTTACAAATGGTGATAACTCGGATTTGGATGCAGTACGTTTCAATGTCGGCGTAGTGGGATTATTGTCTTCAAAGGGGGACCAGCGATTTATGTACAGGCCAACATTGTCATTTTCTTCATGTATGTGTATTAGATTGGGATTTGTAGCACAATCCTCATTCATGGGTTGTTTTGTCGAATTTAAAGATAGATTCAAAGTTCTTGCACTTCGCGTTAGCTTTCGGTTTGAGTAAGGAAAAAAAGTGAGATTGTTATTAGTTGAAGGTGAAAGTCCGCGGCCGACTAAACTATGTCGTTCTATTGGAGAATTGTTTTGTTCGTCTTCGTTGTCACTACCTGAAATTTCGCTACTCGATAGAAATGAGTCGGTCATATGTATATTCCTGTCATCATCTGTGTTTGTTTCGGGGAACCTATTCCGACCGTCGAACGCGTCATTGGAATTCATTACCTCTGGTCGCTCAAACTTCGGATAACAGAAGATTTTTTTCAATTCACAGAAAGTCAATATCTTCTACGTGGAAGGGTGCTGTGGATTTTTAAGTTAAATGAAAGTTGAAACAAACTAGAACTGCAAGCATAAACTTAATCTATGAATGGAAAGTTAATGGCATAAAGAGCTAAAAGGTTGGATGTTGTGAGTAAAAGAAGATGAGTTTGCTCGTTTCAATGGGTGGACGGTTAACGGTCCTTGGATGTTCCGGTACTCCTTCCAGGTTTCACAAGAGCTTTCCAAATTCTTTTCAAACTCAAAAACACTCGGTTTTCGTGTTGGTGTTCACCAATAACAATGGTTGTTGGCGACGCGGAACGCGTGATTGTCCTATTTTTTTTGTTGTTGTTTTTGTTGTTGTAATGCTGCACTGTTTTTTACCTGCAGGACGTGAATTGCAACGCGAAATGCAGAAAAAAAACTCTCTAAAAGGTAATACACAATTACATCGCAAAGGACGTAAAACATACACTGCAAACTTGAGTACTTCGAGGAATTCCCCCCCTGTCCGATTGTACATGCGGAGGGCAACAAAAGGGTACACAATAGATTTGCAACTTCGTAGAAATATGCGTGTTGCGTCTGCAATACGGGCTCGTGCCGGTTCTTGCGGAATCCGGCAGATCGTTAAGGCGATTACAAACGACGGTGAATGCACCTTCTTTTGTTTTCCATCTGTCCAATGATACTTTAGGAAACTAGTGATACCAAACTGAGGGCGCTTCTACGTTTGGTGTCTTCAAGACTGCGACTCCCCCCACAGTGGAAGACAGTTCTAAACTCGACTCAGAATGGATTACGTAAATAGTGATGAAAATCCGGCCATCAGAAAGGAAAAAAATAGAACCGAGGAGAAAAAGCTACTCCTTTCTAAAACTTTGAGGTTACTTTCCCCGAGAGGGCAGCACAGAGCGGTATCAATTACGTTTGCTAATTGGAAATTGTTATATAGTAGTGGTGTCACTCCCCTTTTGTCATTATCCTCTATACAAAACGAGTGCGATACTGCAGTTACTTGAGATTAAACACTGAAAACTGCGCTTAAACGAGTGCTAATTTGGAAATCATGAGGGAAGAAAGAACGGAATACTTTGCCATTCTAACAGAAAAGCAACCCTATGAGGCTACTGAGGCGATTCGGATTAGATTATCCCAGGCAAAGTTGGTCAATAAAGACTTCTATTCGCTATTTAGAGATGTCGCTGAATTGAAGAAGCACTATGCCCAACAATTGAGGAAGATCATTGCTGAGAACGGAGACTTGGACGCCATTTTGAAGAGGCAAATGTTGGATAATCAGGTTCTGACCTCTGAGGAAATGTCTAACTTCAAATTCAATTCTCTAGGTGAATTGAATGACCTGTGGTCTACTATTGTTGGCGAGCTGAAAACGGATTTGGAATCCTCTACCCAGTTTCAAAAATTACTAGAGCATCAGATAGTGAAAACTTTAAAAGAGACTACGGAAACTGACCGCAACTGGGCAGAAAGTAAGAGGTTACATTCCAAGCTAAGTCGTATCGCTGCTGATATAGACATGTACTCAAAAGATCAAGGCCAACAGGACAGACTTGAACAAGCAAACAGCCAATGGGCATCAGAGGTACCATACCTTGTAGAAGTTTTCGAGACCTTGGATTACAATCGGTTACAAACTTTGAAGGATTGCCTATTAGCATTCCAAACAGGATTTGGCGATTACTTGTTAAACAACACGAAGAGCTCAGAAAATGTAATGGCTAAGTTTTTGGAATTCGATCCTAAGGATGAAATTTCAAGGTTTGCCCGTGATGCCAGCACTTCAAATTTCCTTTTGAGTGACAATTACGGTACCAATCAGCGTGCTGAAACACATAATGACTACTCAAACCAAACGAAAACTGCTCGCCATAATGCTTCGCCTTCTCATGATAAAAGGAAAAGTACGTTTGCGCAAATCGGTAGTCGTTTTACATCTGCCTCCACTGTTCTACATCACGATCTGATGAACAATGAGTTTTCGGACTCTGGAAATAACATGTCACTGAAGGATAAAAAGTCTTCTCATGGGCTAAAATCGAGAGTGGGGTCCATTTTCGGTAAGAAACTTTTGAATAAAAACAAAAGACCTCAGAGTGTTACCAATGATTCAATTTCTGAATTGCCGTCCTCTAACTCAGCACGTCACTCGCAAGGAAACACGTCGAGCCAATATAATCTTGGAGGTGATCATGCAAGACCACGCTCATCGAGTAGACCATACTCCATGCAAAGAAACAACTCGTCATCTACTGCTGGGACACCATTTGCTGAGGTAGATGAACCATCTCAACCAGTTAAAGACGAGCCAAAGTTCGCAGTGCGTTCTTCTATTCCTGCTTCCCCAGTACGGAACTCTCCTTCCAACCGCTTCTCATTGAATCAGCCTCCGTTGCAACCACAACAAAGACCGGCGCCTCTAGCGAATGAACCTCAGTTAAACCAGGGATTATCGCCCGTTGCTCCTCTTCCTGAAAACCCCCAGTTCGGACATGCTGTTGAGGGAAATAAGCCCCTACACATTCAGGCACCTGCTATCCCGCCATCCAGGAAACACACTGTCTCCAACCGTCTTCCACCTGGACAGTTATCTACGACTAGTTCTGTACCCCAATTACAACATGCACCATCTGCTCTGTCGAGTCAGGTTACCGGAGAACTGAGAGAACTAAACCCTCAAGCAACTGGCTCATCTCAATCCTTAAATGGCCAATCTTTGTTCCAACATTCGGTTTCCAACGGTACATCAATTGGGTTAAATGCGAGTGTTGCGGAGGTTATCAATGCGACGTTCAAGGAGGGTGTTCTACGGGACTCTCAGTTAATTGGTGAAATTGCTTTGAGTTATGTGCCAAACACCACCATGAACAATCCCGTACCAGTGGGAATCAATATGAAAATTAATAACGGTGTCAAGTTCGATAAGATTATGCTGAATCATGCATTTGTTGAACAAGTGGAAAAGGAGAGTTTCAAAGTGAACCCACAGTTCATTGATAACAGAACCCTTGGTGCAGTCAAATATTCAGTCAACGAACCTCTAGCGCCAGTTGTTGTTCATCCTGTCTGGAAGTTCGAACCACACCAGTCGAGTGTAGTCCTCACTGTAAAGATGGCCCCATTTGTTCCTGAAAGGGTGAAGCAGTTAGTATTGGAAGACTTTGTCGTTTTTGCCTCCATCGAGGGTGCCAATGTGGACAGTGCTTTGTCGAAACCTCAAGGTTCATTCAACAAAGAGAGAAAGAGAATAACTTGGAAATTTACACAGCCCCTTGTTTTGACAAGAGAATCAGGCGGCGAGAGGTTGATTGCAAGATTTATAACAGACGGTTTAGCCAAAGAATCTGCTAAGGGTGTTGTAATAAAATATAGCATTCGCGAGCATGAGGGTGAAAATATTAGTGTAGGGAGCGGTATTTCTTTGGAAGCACAAGAGTTGGACGTGGAGAATCCATTTGGTGGTGACTGGAAAAAGGTTCATACAAACACAACGCTTGCTGCCGGGAATTATATTGGTTTAGCATGATCTCTCTGTACACTTCTTTGCAAGTTTGTAACTTTATGTGATAAATGAAATTTTATATTGAAGATAAGGCGTTCCTCTCTTTTGGTAGGTGTAGTATATATCTGTAATGTGTATGAATGAAAAGTTTTCGGAATTCTGGTTTTTCGATTTTTGTTGGGATTTTGTTTCACAGCAACGCACACAGTTAGGGCCCAATAGTGTTAGCAGAGAGGGATCGGCTTAGCCACGATTCTACAGAAATGGAAGCTTTAGATTGGATACTCTCTAAGTAGGCGTTGGTATCCTCTGAGAATCGCTCTTGATGATGTATCTGGTCTAAATCATTTGGACCTTCCCAAAAAACTGATGGAATTGGCCTGAATTGATATTTCGTATTACGACGAATATTTGTACGACAGCGAGAAAGATATGGCTGTAAAATTCTGGAGAGCTTTTTCATAGCTTTTAGTTGAGAAGGGGGTAATGATTCGAATGTAGAATGCAAATAGCCCATGTGTAAAAATATGGAAGCTCCGGTATCTGTATACTTTTGTAGGTAATCGGACTTACTTCCAGTCAATAAATCAATAATATTCAGCTCATATGAGGATATTGATTGAGAATCCTCTTGGTTTTCAGTTGATAAAATATCGGAGTTATATTCGTCTGAAGCATACGAGATCTGATTGCACCACTTATCAACCGGCGTTGAAAGAAGATTGGGCATGATTTCAATAAACAAAGAAGGATCTTCAACGGACCCTGAGCAACTGGACAAAATTTCATGTTCTTCCTTATCAGAATTAACAGATTCGCCGTCCACCACATCAAAGAAATGTTCCTCCTCATTCCTTCTGGGGTAAGAAACTGTAACCTGAGTTGAGTGTGCCTTAGGGTAATTTTTCATCATTTGGACTGCTGTTATAGTGTATATGAAGCAGTTGATGTGAAGATAAGCCCTCGCGGGACGTATCATTTAACCTTGGCTTTATTTTTAAAGGGTGATATTTAATCTTTTTTTTTATTCTCATCTAAAGAAACTGTGGTAAAATCTCTCAACAGTCTGAACGTTAGAGATCTGCAAAGATGTTGCATAAAAATTCTAATAAGGCCATTAAGTAAGAACACTGTATATACTGAATATATGCTCTATGTTATTCAATATTTTGATTATTTTGCGGTAACTACTTTTAGGGGATAATGGAAAGCCTAATAACTTCTTAACGCTTCTCAACTTCTAAACGTCTTCATGTAGGCACTGAAAGGTTGTTTATGCAACGCTTTCTGGGTAGCATATTTCTGTCACTATATATTGACGGTTTCATTAACAGTAAAGTTTGTTTACGGAAATAGGAAGTGTGGTGTTGATTAAGCTTTGGGGTGAAATAGATATTATGAGCTGATATGTAATCTTAAAATCCGGGTGGTAAAGAATCACGTTCAGACTGTTTGTAATATTTAGATATCGTGTTCACCACTTTCTGTTTTCAATTGGATGTAATATTTTTTTGTGGATGATTGATTAAGGTAGAGATAGGTACTTCTCCGTTTTATAGTTATCTCTATGTATTTTGAACACTGGGTGAGGGGATTGCCTGGTAGGGGTAATTATATTGCATATGGTTTTATTATTAATTACAGTATGTTGTATCATCCTAAAGCTAAACGTTACTATCACACTTTTTAGAGTTTCTTGTACAATAGTTTATATCATTTTCTTATTTTTATCTTTATCAGTTTATTTCAGATTTATTTCTTAATAATTCACTATTTATTTAAACAAAACAATGAGAAGTATCGAAGAGATAGAAGACAGAAGAAACGGGCTGTTTCTGTTAAATATCGTCTTTTTCGCCGTGACTATCCGTTTTGAGTAGAGATTAAGAGATGATTTAGGTTAAGTTGACTTCTTAATTATACTATTTAAGTATAAGGTTCGATGGTCTCTTCTGTATGTTCAGAAAGATAGAGACCAGTACTATGGATATAACTAGTCTTTATATATGTGAGAATTTCCCAGATAATCTCAGAGTAGTATGTATGTTTCACAATGTAACATATTAACTTCCTCGTGGGATTAGTGTTATACGTTTCATAGTTGTCACGTATCATTATCGTTTCATATTCTGTTTATGCCTATGATGATATCTTATCACCCCTATAATAGTCATTTTTTATATTCAGCAGTTTTTGCAAACTAACATAAAACTCAGAGCAGTCAAAGTTACCAGATTGTAAGCATACCAACTACTGTAAACATAACCGTGCTTCATGGTTCCTCTGACACAAAAATGCCGAAGAATTGTGAATGAAACGAGTAGTAACCTTGTATTGGGTAATCAGCCATTCCCCCTTTTTTAAGACTAAGCTGACACTACTAACTAGAAAGGGTTAGAACTTTGGCCTTGTTGTCTTAAAATCAACATAGTAAAAAATTTATGTAATGTGCATAACGTTGAAATGAATTCCCACATTTAGCTTACGAGGCATTTCCGAGGTCCTATCGATTAATAATGAGAGTCATCTTTAAACAATATTTCCTAGACAAGGGTGTAAACGTTACGGGTCTACCAAGAGCTTCAAATATCTTTCCTTACCATTTTGCTCTTTTCTAACGAAAAGAACAAATACACATTTTTTCTATTGGATCTGGGATCCTGCCAAATGTGATAAATCAAGATATATGAATAAACCAGAGATTCAGTATGATATAAATGGTAAGACCAAATCATGTCATATTACCGATGCCTAATCTTCTGGACTGTTTGTAACGTTTTCCAAGTACCCACCACGTGACTGCACTACTCATAGCTCAACTTAGTTGTAGAAAAAAAGAAGAGCACACACACTGAGATGAACAACTCAACGTGGCTGATTCAACAGCTTGCCCATCTTCCCAACAACCTGTGCCTCCATATCGAATCAAAATGGATAGACCGTACGCCGTATATGAATCTCCAGACATTCCCTCAAAAAAATTCACTGTAGTTCCAGGAAACCCGCGTTATGAGACAACTGATGGTGTAACGACAAGGCCGAGCGACCACGTATTAAATGCCGGGCAAATAGATAGGGACAAACCCTCTGAGCCGAAACGGGAAGCTGACGGATCCGAGCAATTCACTAAATTAAGCCAATTGAGAATGAATTTAACGGGCCTGCAGGACGATATTAACGAATTCCTCACGGAACAAATGGACGTAGCCAAGGCCAAGAAGGCCAAGTTGGACTCTTTGGAGCAAGATGCCCGGATCGAAGAGGAAATCAACGGTCTGCTAGATGGTAAGGACGACGATTGATGAACGGAGTAGCAACCTCCACTGTAGACGGTATGCATATCTTTTATTATCTGTAGACAGTACATAACCAGCAAAGTTCAATAGCATTTATACTTTTTTGTGGTAGCGCCGTGCATACGTTTTTTCCTCTCTTTCTCGTACAACAAGATGTTGCAAGAAAATAGAGATTGATTGATCTAAAAATATTCTTAGTTTCTTCACAATGGGAAGTGGCATCGTTCGAAAGAGATTGTTGTGGGTTCTCAGATTTGGCGAGCTGCTTGTCTGACTGCCGTGGCTTATACAGATTATTCAGACTAACAATCTGTCACGGTACGCCATTGAGGGAAATTTGCAGGTTTGTTGCTACTTATTGCTATCATCGCACTGGTAAAAATGGCGTTCAAGCCTAAGGGTAAGTCGCACCAGCCTCCAACTTGGGGGTTTGGCCTTCCGCCTCTGAATAATATGAAAAAATCATTAGGAAGGAAGAGAAAATGTGTCAAGTGGTCTGCCGGTCTCGGTGTTGTCTTCTTTGTTGTTTTCATTATTTTGCATGGGTTTCCTGGATCGAAAAGAAATCCAGAAACTTCAATTGTTCCAGCACATGGTTACTATGTTAATGAGGTACCCGCATCTAGCCAATTGATATTCCCAACTGTGGAGCATACTCCAATATTGAAGGATATGGGGATCAGGTCTTTATTTATTTTGCGTATGGAGGTCGACGGGTCGAAGAGATACGTTTATAAGCCGAATGATGTTCCACTGCCAGACGAGGAGAAAAAAAAAATTATGAGCCAAGAGACTTTGGCTAAACGTGCATTTTTAGATCATGGTAAATTAGTTTATCGCAGAGAAAACGAACTCAAAACAGTTATTGTAAGCTTGATTGATTTCGAGAACGAGGATCTAGATAGCATTATCGCCGTTGTCCAAAACAGAGTAGACTACGCCCAGAAGCACAACTATGGTGTTTATATTCGCTGGATACAAGAATTTATACCAATTTTAGCGGAACAAGATCTCTCTCGGAGCGGAGAGTTCTGTAAACTACTGGTAATGAGGGCCGCCATGCATGCTTTCCCAAACGCAGAAAACTTCCTATTTGTTGACAACAAATCTTTGATAATGAATCTCAAACTATCTGTCGAAAGGGATATCTTGAATCCCAGTACATTGGATCTTACTTTAAAGAGAGACGTGTCAGTCTCAACAAATTCACCAATCAAAACGTACACCAACTTAGACCTGAAGTCTGTTAAACTGATCATTCCCCAAAATAACAGGGGCGAACTTGACATATCCTCGTTTTTGGTCAAGAACAGCGTGCAAAGTAAGGCGTTCTTGGAGTACGTTTCAGATCCGCTAATTAGGGATTTTGACGGCATCAGTATATCAGAGGCTATAAGCCATGTGCTACAATGGCACCCCGAATTGCTCTCTCGAACAGCCATCGTGATCTCAAAACTAATGTCAAGCGAATACGATGCAGAGACGCTGCTTGATGAGAACCAGAACTCGTTCCACTACTCAAAGGGTGACTTCGTTGCCCATTTCAAAGACTGTGCAGTAAAGGGAACGTGCAATGCCGACATCACAAACCTGTACAATAAACTCCAACATAATCCCTCTTCATAATATGTAACAAATATAGACTATCATTGGTAAGTCGGACCTCTGCTTCCCTGAGTTCGAACAAATGAGTTATGGGCGTTCGCATCATTTCCCCTTCATAACACTAAGAATATAACTAATGCATCGTTTTCTATTTACATATGTGGTTTGTCCAAGATGAGTTCCCTTTGGCTCATCCGTAATTTAAGGATTCGTTTTTTTATACGCTGCAACCGCAACTGCGGCAAGATTCCTTTTAATGTCGTGCTTATTTACGTCGTGTGTGTCCTCCACCTCTCCCCACCTGTCAGTTTGATAAATAATTTCTAATGTGGCGGCTCTTTCAATCTCGTCTAACGAATAGGTTAAGTTTTTTTGATGCACGGGATTGGTTTTATTTTCAATCAACAGGATCCCACATATAAAAGATTTCGTCGTTAAAACGGTTTTTTCAAAGAGTGCTAGATTCCATGGTGACAAAGAGTTCAGGTACTTGGTAGCAGACTCAACGCAATCTGCAGATTGCATGTTACTCGCTATACCATGAACATCGGCGTCGAGTATTTTCAAATGTACTGTTTTCTTGGAGAAATTATCAGTCAGAAACTGTTCAACTGCTTTGATAATTGGCAAGTATAATGTATCCTGTTCTTCTCTCAGGGCACCTTCGAATTCGTCCCTGGGAGAGAAAACTAATAAGGTGTCTGTATCCAAATACCTCAGTAGATCCTTATTTATTGTATGTCTATCACCACCAATTTTCACTACCAAATCAGGAGCTGCGTTTACTGCGTTCGAAACTTCCAAGTCAATGCAACGGGATACCAACGAAGTTAGGGGCAATGAGTACGGTTTGACAGACAGGTCTGGTAAGTTCGCCCATTCTTTCCTGAGCAAACATGCTAAAAATTGGTTACTCTTCGAGACAGCTAGTGAATTACCCATGGGGGTCCTTATTGATTTAGAGTCTAATTGTATGTGCGTCTTCCCAGGTTCTATACTCTCATTCAATGACACATCTTTCCAGAATTTCGTACCCGTCTTATCCAGTCTATTGGTCTCCGTTTGAAGGTTATTCTCCACGGTGTTATCAGCACCAAGCGGGCTAGTATTGTTTGGTGACGTTGGTGGTACAGCATATGATCTTATAAACCGTGGTGTTTCGAAATTCCCGAGATGCCGCTTTGCCAATAGTCTATAGCGCGCTCCACCGAATCTCCCCACATTCCTGCACAGCGTGCTAACTCCCGAGTTCATATTTTGTGGCGATGGATCAAGTATCAGAGTAGAGATTTTAATTGCTTCATCCAAAGATATTGTTCAAAGTTGTAGGTTTTCTTATTTTCGAGATTCGTTGCACTTCAATTTGTTGAAGTGAACTATTGCAGGGACTACTTATAGAAAAACATCAGTCCAGGCCTCCCCTCTAGCAAAATACCATACGGACAATTGGAAATGACGACCCCACAGTTGATGCAGGAAATGACGGCCAGTCTGCGGAGTTACAAAGTTCAATTGGACACCGTAAACCAACAGCTGTTCCACATAGAAAGACAAGACAAGCTTGCAGCTGTTACTGCGAAAGAGTTGAACTCATACCCAACAGACCATGTGTGGAGGTCCTGTGGCCGGGCATTTATCTTACAGGAGAAGGACAAGTACGTTGCCGATCTCAGCAGCGGTGAGGCAGCGCTAAAGGAGCAAATGAAGAACTTGAAGATCAAGCAGAATTACTTGGAGACGAGTGTTGAGAAGACAGTTGGTAACTTGAAGAAAGTATTGGGCAAAAACGGTGAGTGAGATCGCCTGCAATTTCAGTGGTTAATAAACCACGCGTATAATTAAGAGAGGTGTATAAAATGTACAATATATATCGGTTCAATAATAGCAAGGGCACGGCATAAGCGCGCCTTTTATTAGAGAAGCGCCAATCAGCGTTGTCCCGTTGATCTTATTCATACAGCGCTGTAGCCAACTCTTTGAGAGGAGGACCTCGAGCCAAATATCTTGGACAAGACCTCTTTACAGAATTCTGGGAGTGCCACGACCAACTGTTTAGAGCGTTCCGTGAACTCGGCCCTGAAATCATCCATGTTCCCTCCTCTTGTGTTCATGTACGATGTTACCAGTAAATATATCAAAGTGAACAGGATGGCGTAAATGAACACCCAAGAAAACCAAGACCACCCACTGCCCGCATTTTCCTTCCTTTTATCATCGTTACTGCCGCCATTACCGTCACCGCTGTTGTCCCCATTATTGGGTGGTGCATCCTGGTTTTTCTTCAAGCAACCAGATGGACCCCTCAGTGACAACTGTATTTTGTCATCACTCCAAGAACTCGAGACAACCTCGTCTGTCTTCATGTTATTGTTGCAAGTGAAATCAACTGTCGCACCGACAACATACTCCCCCCATTTCGCTCCATCCAACACCAGATGCAACCTGCCCTCATCCTCATTGACATTATACGCCAAGTTATCCTTGAAGTCGATAACGTGCGTGAGGATCGGATCTTTATCTTTCAGAGTAACCTCCGTGACTCCGCATAAGACATCGCGGCTATCGCACTCCTTAAACCTTTCATCGTCTTTACCGTCACCATCCTCACACACTCTCAACCACCACTTGTCCTTAGTGGTGCTTGGCGGCGTGTTCCTCTCCACTTCCCCGAACAGAGCAGCCTGGTCAACCTGGTATTTCTTCAATATATCGTGAGAGCCACATTTTATCGAGTGCACAAATGGGAGCACCCCAGCAACGGCCAATATGGAAACCAGATTCAATCTCATTGTTTATCAAAGCCAGTGTATTCCCTGTAAATGTATCCCAACTGGCCACGACCCTTTAGTCCCACCCCTTCAGCGACAGAACTGCTCTGTGCGAAGTGCAACGGGTCCAAAAACGGCCCTTTTCTTCAAAACTGAGATTTCCAGTACATTTTTCGTTTTTTGGGTACAAATATTTGCACCCAGACATTTCTTAAAAAGTTTTGTGACTGTTTTTTGCTGAAAAAGAAATTTGAGAGAAAAAGATAAATCAATTTCCCGATTAGGTATTAAGTACTGCTTTCCTCGGCACACTGGGTGGGGGGAGGGGGGGGATGCCCTCTGGGAGGAAAGGGCGGGGCGGGAGTGGCACTGACGAGAGGAGGGCTCTGCCTGGGCTTTTGCCTAGCTCTTCCTTCCGGCGGTGGTAATGCAGACCCGTGGGAGGGACGCAAGGAGGGTTCTGGAAACCTGTCTCGTTCTTTGGCAAATTTCATCTGTACTAGATGTCTTGTTAGGTGCATTGACTCTTGCTAGTGCTGTTATCTGTTGTTGTTTGCTATTTTACATAGAGTTCCCCCTTAGACCACACTCCCCCAAGTAATACATCAACAGCAATGGCTAGATACGGTGCTACCTCCACTAACCCAGCTAAGACCGCCTCTGCTCGTGGTTCTTACTTGCGTGTTTCTTACAAGAACACCAGAGAAACTGCCCAAGCTATCAGCGGTTGGGAATTGACCAAGGCTCAGCAATACTTGGACCAAGTTTTGGACCACAAGAGAGCCATTCCATTCAGAAGATTCAACTCCTCCATCGGTAGAGCTTCCCAAGGTAAAGAATTTGGTGTCACCAA
Organism: Huiozyma naganishii CBS 8797; assembly: GCF_000348985.1. Taxonomy (NCBI): domain Eukaryota; kingdom Fungi; phylum Ascomycota; class Saccharomycetes; order Saccharomycetales; family Saccharomycetaceae; genus Huiozyma; species Huiozyma naganishii. The sequence continues at coordinate 458,727 of NC_035924.1, forward strand.
GGCCAGATGGCCAGCCAAGTCCGTCAAGTTCATCCAAGGTTTGTTGCAGAACGCTGCTGCCAACGCTGAAGCCAAGGGTCTAGACGGCACCAAGCTATTTGTCTCCCACATCCAGGTCAACCAAGCTCCAAAGCAGAGAAGAAGAACCTACAGAGCTCACGGTAGAATCAACAAGTACGAGTCCAGTCCATCCCACATTGAATTGGTTCTAACTGAAAAGGAGGAAACCGTCAAGAAGGCTGCCGAGAAGAAGATGGTCAGATACACTTCCAGACAGAGAGGTAAGATTGCCGCTCAAAAGCGTATTACCGCTTAAATAGGTTAAAAATTGTAAATTTTTAAAGTTATAAGTATTAATATCATTATCATCTCAATATAAAAGAAAACAGACGTACCGTTACCCATGCAATGAAGTGTAAATAGTGAGCTTATACATGTACTTTGAATCAGTATTAAACCATGTTTTACCTCATTTACAAAATTCTGTGGGGACAGTATCACTATTTCCAGATCTATAGCCTTATTGGAGCTATGGCTAAGAAATTCAGTTCTATGTACATATTAAAGAGGAGCTCCTATCTTATTGTTAAGCAAAACTTATCCCGTAAGAATGCCAATTGTAGCCGACGTAAGCTACTCCTTCTAAATGTTTTTTTAATAAAGATAGAAATATTACACTGTCGATGGTCGCTAAACCATTGACACATCATCCAGACCAATATCTATAAAAGTGTGGAGCCTCGAGAGAAATCGGTTTGATATCTGACTCGCTTTTACCCTCGTTAGTTGTCTCAGCCTCGTTGTCGTCTCCAACTGTGGAACCCGTAGCCGCGGCTGATTGGGAGGCAGAACCAATACTTAGACTCATTGGTTGAGCGAGCAGTATCCTCGCTTGTTCGACATGAGCGGACAACTTCTGTCTCTGCGCCTCATCTTGAACAGCATCCGTCGTCTTGCTGAATTTCTCTAGTATCTGGTGCGCACTTTTAGCGAACGACAACCTTTGAATCAAAAACTCCTCCTGTTTCCGTTGGAGCAACTTCTTTTCTAGCTCCAGTGCTTTCTCCAATTTATCGAATGTAGCTAGTTTCAGGTTAACTTTGTGAGATTGAATCTGCACGAGTTTATTCGCCAACTTATTTAGCTGTCTCTCCTCGTTTGTCGCAAACACTTTGGAACGGACACCCAGGGTCGCCAGCGCTATCTCTGTGGCTTCCTTTGCTGGAGATTTGGAAGAAGTGTCAACAGTAGGTTCTTCTTTCGCTTTGTCGACAATATCGGCTTCCACCTTGTTGTCGTCATCGGCTTCCACCTTGTTGTAGTCATCATCTTTCACTTTGCTATCTTCATTAGTTACCACCTTACTATCTTCATTGGCTTCCACTTTACTGTCGTCATCAGTCTTCGTCTTGCTATCGTTGTCCAGTTTTGTTTGGCCCTCTATTCCTGGAGTGTCACCCTCTTTTGTGGCGTGTAGCGCTTTCAAGCCACGGTTAGTCATCGCTTGGACGACTTTAGGATCGACCATCCCGACTAGGAATGCAATTGTGGACAACACCGGGTTATCACTCTTGGAGAAAGGTAAATGTGGGGCGTACTTCAGAGGACCCATCCCTGTTGCCGATGCGCCGCTGTCCTGGAACAGGAATTTGTCCTCAATAGGCAACTGCAAAAACTTGAGTATGCAGTGCTCTGGGGTCCTTGTCCCCACTGTTTTGGCAATCTGATACCAGTCCGGGCCGTTTGTCTGTATTGCCTGCAAGAGGCTGATGACTTCGTTCTTTGTCCAGTCATCCTCGTCTGTGGATTGTAAGATTTTAGGTTTCTTTGGTGCTCGATCCGAGATGCCCGTCTCCTCGTCGTTTGAGAGTTCTCTTTTCAGCGACGTGCTTGTCGTTTGATCGGTCTCTGCCTCCACAGACGGCGATGGTTCCGTCGATTTTGCAGTGGGTTGTGCTCCGTATTTTCTTTCCTCCTCCTTTAAGTACTTATGGAGTGTACTTCTTGGGTTATCAACGTCCATCATTTTCTTCAATTTCGACATATCGGGCAGTTGCACTGATGGTTTGTAACTTTCGAAAGGGAAATACCCTCTTGGTGCGTCGTGTTTTGTCGCGTACTCTCCCGTCAGAGGTGGTTCAATATTTTTGGGCAATACTTTTGCGTCTACTTGGTAGTTGATGAGCCCCCATTTCATGAGGAATTTGTGGACTCTGAAGAGTACCGCCGCGTCCCCCGAGACGTTTCTTCTTGCTGCCGTGACACTAAAGTATTCGTTTGGGTTCAGTCTGTACGAGTTGACCATGAAGTTTCTGTACTTGACGTAGATTTCTGGTGTCTTTGACGCTATTCTGTTCGTAAAGAACTCTGGCAGGGACTTTCTTTCGATCTGGTGAATCTTTGTCAGGTGGAACCAGGAGGCGTAGTTCGGTATGACGATCTCGTGAGATTGTGGGACGCACAGTTCCTCGTCCTGTTCAATCCCGTTCCTTGATTCCTGCGGCCCGCCATTCTCCGTCGCAGGTTCTTCTGTTTCCTCTCGGGGCGTTGGAGGAGCGTCTTGCAAAGTAGCAGGTTCATCTTGCATAGTAACAGGTTCATCCTGCAAATTAGCAGGTTCATCTTGCATAGTAGCAGGTTCATCTTGGACATTCGCAGGTCCGTCTTGCATAGCGCCAGGTCCGTCTTGGTCCATTGGATGGCCGTTCTCAAGTGTAGTAGGTCCATTCTCGAGTGTCGTAGGTTCGTTTTGGTCTGTCGGAAGTCCGTCTTGGTTTGAGTGCGGTTCGTCTTGGGAAAATTGTGGCCCATCTTGTAATGTAGCAGATTCGTCCTGCAGTGTAGCAGGTTCGTCTTGGCCAATAATAGGTTGATCTTGTAGCGTAGCAGATTCTTCTTGGTCAATGACAGGTCCGTCTTGGTCAACAACAGGTCCATCTTGATTGATAACAGGTTCCTCTGTCTGTTCAGTTTGTTGTGTGGTAGGATCATTTGCTAGTCCTGTCTGTTCTTCTTGTAGCGTAGTGGGTTCTTCCGTCTGCTCTTCTTGTTGTGTAGTGGGTTCTTCCTGTTGTGTAGTAAGATTTTCTGGGAGCCCTGTCTGTGCTTCTTGGCCATCACGCGTTTCTGGTTCATCCATGTCCATAGGAGAGTCACCTTGGGGTGTTGCACTCTGGTCTCCCCCAATAAGAGGCCCAGTACTCTCCTGAGTCCCCGGATCCCCATTCCCAGGGCCCCCGCTCTCACCACTGCCCAGCTGCATCACACCCGCATCTTCCAAATCCATAACTCTCGCCGCAGCCGCCGCAACCAGCCCACAACCACCAACAACAGCAACACCAACTGCGAGTCAACGCCGTCTTCGACTTCAAATCGAGGCCTCAGAAACGCGCTGAGAGACCGGGTTACACCGCGTTGCAATTTTTGATGTCGAATTCGAATTCGAAGAAGACGACGGTTGCAGTTGTTGTAGTGGTTGGTCTGATGGTGGCAGGACGGGCACGTAGCAAGCTGAGCAGGATGTTTGCGGTGGATGCAGTGTTTGTGCGGGTGGTTCTGATTGTGGCCGCGTTTATTGGTGTTGTGCGCGCCGATGTGGCGATCGTGGCGCCCGAGAAGGGGAAGACGTTCTCCCCGCAGGGGGGCACGGTGGACATATCAGTGAAGTGGGCCGATGACGGGAACTACCCGCAATTGGACAAAGTGACGTACTACACGCTGTCGCTGTGCTCCGGTCCCAACAGTCAGATCAACTGTTTCTTCCCGATCCAGAAGAAATTGGCCCCCTCGGCGTTAGAGGAGGAGAACAGCGGTGGGAACCATTACTATTCATTCGACGCGACTTTCTCCGCTGGTGTCGTTGGGTCAGGGCAGTTTTATTTGCAAGTGTTTGCCTTTGTCGAGAACCAGGGGTACACGATCCACTACTCGCCGAGGTTCGTTCTGACGGGGATGTCTGGCCAAGTGACGACTTTCACTTACTCGGATACGATACAACCCGCTGGGCAGACGTCGATCCAGACAACAACAACACGCACGGCGGACACCTCCATCGACTCGGCGTCATTTTCCGTGACGTACACGAAACAGACAGGTACGAGGCGGTTCGCACCAATGCAGTCCAAACCGGGGACTCGCGTCACGGCGACCTCTTGGTCGAGGAAGTACCCAACAAGCGCGGTCACGTACTACTCCACGTTCCGCAAGTCCCTCGACCAACTGACCACAATCACCCCAGGTATCTCCTACCTCATCACTTCGGACTTCAACTACGCGACACCGGCACCGATGCCCTCGGACAACGGTGGGTGGTACAATCCATCAAAGAGACTCTCGCTCACAGCAAGGAAAATCAGCTTATAAGTACATACATACATACGAAACTTAGTATATCTCTGGGAACTGCTTCGAAAGACCCTGCAACGCGACCACCGCGTCGACACTGACACTCTCCCCCTCGTGCAACACACACTCCACGGCATCCAGCACGAGAAACCCAACGTCCCCAGCATCGGAGGCACGACACACAAACTCGTACCACTTGTCCACGACGAAGGGTCCAGCACCAGCGGTCGTCCGCACGCCATCGAGCGTCACGGGCCCAGCGTCACGGCCACTGTGAGTCGGTGCGGACAACACGAGCGAGGTCTCGGTGGGTTGCGCAGTGACGCGTGCAACGAGCCGGAACACGGACGCACTGTTGTGACTCAGTTCGGATGGGTCCACCCTCGGAGTAGCGTCGTTCATCGTTGTCGGTGGCGGGCAGCGGCTGGGTTCAAAGTCGATGGTTTGAAGTGCAACGCGTCTTGTTCTTTAAATATTAATTCCTGATGGAAGAGTGGTGTCGTGGGAGCACTGTGTGGTGGGAGCAGACAGTTGCGCTGGGCGATGCTATCGATGCTGATGCTGTTGTGGTGAAATGCGGTTGGTGGGGGCTGGCGTGGGTTGCTGATGGCAATTGGGTGTGTCTGGTGGGCAACAGATACTCCGTGTAAAGTGACATGACGCGATAACGATAAAGAAACCGCTTCTTATCAACTTGTTCTCTCACTGTATTTAAGGGCAGCCGAAGTGGGTGTGCACAGAGTCCATTACACTTTGTCACTTGCTCAGAACAGGCCAGGATTGCAATGAAGGGGGAACACGCGCTAGGTGTGTCGTTTTGGCAGAGAAACAAGAAGGTGCTGATGCCGCTAGTGGCATTGATGTCCGTCGGGACATTGTTCACGCTGCAGTCTGCCTGCTGCGGTCGTAGCGATGAGGTGCCACCGCTGCAGCAACAGCAACAGGAGTTGTGTCCACCGACAGCGGCACTGCGTCCTTCGTTCAACGGGTCCGTCGCGGAGATTCTGCACGACGCCCACTACAAGGAACAATCCATCGAGAGGCTGTCCCGCGCCGTTCGTATCCCAACAGAGGTGCAGGACGTGAACCCGGCACCAGAGGACGACCCGGACTTCTACGCACAGTTCTACAAGTTCCACGAGTTTCTGCAGACTCAATTCCCGCTCGTGCACAAGCAACTCCGCAGAGAGGTCGTAAACAGAGTTGGCCTGCTCTACACTTGGGAGGGGACGGAAACCGATTTGAAACCTGTGGTGCTCATGTCACACCAGGACGTCGTCCCTGTGAACAGAGAGACATGGGACGACTGGGAGTACCCTCCCTTCAGTGGCCACTACGACGAGGAGACCGATTTGCTTTGGGGGAGAGGTAGCAACGACTGTAAGAACCTGCTGATCGCAGAATTCGAGGCCATTGAGAAATTGCTAGAGGATGGGTTCACCCCAAGGAGAACTTTGTTGCTCTCTTTGGGGTTCGACGAGGAATCGAGCGGGAAATGGGGGGCAGGCTTTTTGGGCCCTTACATCCACGACAGGTACGGTGACGACAGCGCGCTGATCATTATCGATGAAGGTGAAGGTATCGTCAAAGTCGACGAAAACTTGTACGTCGCGACTCCGATCAATGGAGAGAAAGGGTACGTTGATGTCACCGTGGACGTAGTCGGACACGGCGGCCACTCATCGATCCCACCGGACCACACGACCATCGGGGTCGCCTCGCAACTGATCGCACTCATGGAGGATAACCCTTGGGACTACGATTTCCAACTTGACAACCCGCTCTACGGCATGCTTTCGTGCTCTGCGGAACACTCCTCCACACTGGCACCGCACGTCAGAGACGCCATCGTCAACGCCAGTTGGGACGAACGCAAGAGACGCGAATTGACCGACTACGTCGCCTCGCAGAAGACGCTCCGCGACCTCATCAGAACGACCCAGGCGATCGATATCATCCACGGTGGAATCAAGGCGAATGCGTTGCCCGAATCAACCACTTTCCTCGTCAACCACAGGGTCGATTTGCACTCCTCCGTCGCAGAGACCGTCGAGCGCGACCTGGATCTCGTGAAGATCATCGCGGACAAGTACGGGTACGGTGTCAAGTTCATGGACAATTTCCTAGTGGACGAAACGGAACTAGGGTACATCGAGTTGTCCTTCAGCAAAGGGCTCGAGCCGGCTCCCAAATCGCCCAACTCAGGTGAGGTGTGGGATACCCTTGCGGGGACCATCCAAGACGTCTTTGAAAACGCCTTCAACAAGGACACGGGCGCGAAGAAGGAATTGTACGTCACCACGGGCCTGTTCTCGGGGAACACTGACACGAAACACTACTGGAACATCACCAAGAATATTTACAGGTTCACAGGGTCAATCGCAGAGGGCAGCGTTTTGAAGGGCGTCCACTCCGTGAATGAGTACATCCCCATGTCCGCTCACTTGCCTGCCATCGCCTTCCTATACGAGTTCATTATCAACGTCAATGAATACCTGTGATGAGTGGGAAGATGCGGTACCATCCAGAAACCTTTCGATCTTTCTTATCTGATATATATCGTTATATAGAATACCACTGTTGTTGTTTGGAGCGCATGGCCAAGGGTACACCCCTCTAAATATAATGGATGTGGTAATACACATAGCAAAGGGAAGAAAATACTTTAAATATAAGTAAGCAAACGTAATATCAAAACAAACATAAATACAGATTCACTTCACACTTCCCCTCAAGTTTATATCAGATTCAAATCAAGAAGTGACCCACAGCGGTGACAACGGTAAATATGTAGTACCAGATACCAGACAATGGTGAGGACAACAGAGCCCCATTGGACTTACCGTTCTTTGTCCCCGTTGATGACGCTGGCGCGGTAGCAGAGATGCTCATCAATTGAGACGAGTAAGTTTCGTTTCTTGGGACGGATGACAACAGGCTCTGGACTGCGTCGCTAGTGATGTTAGCATCGAAGGAGACGTCGTCGGACATGAACGTGATCGTGTTCCCAGCAGAGTCAAACACAACACCACCTTTCATTGTCCCGGTGGTGTTTCTTGGGATGTAACCGTACGATTGAATACCTGTGCCCAAATCCTCGATACCTTGGAAAGTGTGGAAGGTCGAGTACAAGTGGTTCCTCTCGGTACCATTCATCACTTCGAAGATGTCGAATTCACCACACCCACTGGCCCAACAGGAGCAGTTGGCGTTTGTTGGGTACTGTGCGGTTCTTGCAATGTGGTCGTTCAGCAACCAAATGGCAGGCATGTCGAAGAACTCAATTGAGGACGAGTTCTGTTTGGTCTCCGTGGGCATTTCGAATTCAAACAGGAACATCTTTGTGACACCACCGAACCCGTAGTACGCTGGAATCCCCTTACGGTAGACACCACACCCTCTATCCAACCCGGATTTGGGACACGAGACGTTCGAGTAGATTATGTATTCCTGGTCCGAGGCAATCGAGTTGTTCCCACCAAGGACAGTTCTCTGACTAGCTGAGGAAACACCGTCAGCGCCCGCGTACGTCAAAGCCTTCCCCAAACATGGAGAATCCTTACCTGCTCTCGCCAAAAACGTGACGTTCTCGCCAACCTGCGCACTCCCGTCGTAGTACGCCTGACGAGTCCACGCAGACGACGATCTGGAATCGTTAGCGACAAACCCGGGGGAGTTGTAGAAGGCGAATTTGGACAGACTCAAGGGCCCACGCAAGTGGACAGAGACGTACTCTGCCAGGGGCGCATTGGTGCCCGAGAACCACTCCGCGTCCGCAACCTCACAACTACAACTGTCCTTCGTTATATCAGAGAACGATTTCACTGGGAAATACGTACCTGCAAAACCGACATTGGTGAAGTCGATCTTGTCGTAAGCCCTCACCTGGGCGGAAACGGTCGTTGCAGACAGCGACAGCGCACCTAGCAGCGCAACAGAGTAGTCAAACAGCATTCTCTTCTTGTACTTCGGGTTTTTCTGTGTCGAGTGTAGTACACAAAAGAAGAAGATGCAAGACGACCTATAAAGTTCTACCGTCTTTAAATGCAAACACGAAGAAAGCAACAACAGAGGGAACTCACAAAGAACGCAGATGCTGTTTTAAAGGAGGGAGGCTGTGGGAGAGAGGCCCACCACGCTCGAAATGCACTACTCGGCTGCCCGTATAGAGGTTTCCTCGAGAGGTTCCTCGAGCGGTTCAAAAATAGACGCAGAACAATGGGAAAAGGAGAAAACCGGGCTCGAAGAAACTCAAACAATAGAAACAAAACACAGAAAAGAAACGAGGAGGAGGGCGAGGAATTCCGGCTTTTTCCCGTTCTGCGCGTTTTTTGTCCAACAAAATGAACATCGGGAACTTACGCAGTACGTTCCAGAGGCCGTGGACGCGCTCTCCAGCGGGCTGTTGCAATTGCAGCTGGAGCTATGACGTTCTGGCTGCTGTGTTTTTGATCGTCTGGGGAGGTGTCGAGGTGTCGAGGTGAGAGGAGCAGTAGGCTCTGGGTCTTGGCATAGTCTACTTCCGAAAGGATACAGAATTGGAAATTATTTTTACGTAAGAATAGTGGATGGTGTGGTGGTGGTAAGTAATTACACATACCTATCTATGCCCTCTTGGTAAGTAAGACTGAAAGAAGCACTATAGCTATCGTTTGCCCGGCCAGCGAACATAGAGTTCTGAGCATCCAGGTGGTGTAATGCTTTCTCAGCCTCACATGCGTACCCACAACTTCCTCGACTACTTCCTTCAAATGGCGGTAACGGGTCGTCTGGAGGGCACGATCGCTGTCCACGTCATTGTCAGAGTGCGGGTCCTCATCTGCGCGGTGGACAACTACCGTCTCCTCATTCCCTGATAGGCTCAATTCACTGCCGTTCATAAGCTCAGTCTCTTGCCACGTACTCTCGCTGAGCTTGAAATGGGACCTTGTTTCCCGCGTGCTAGCCTCGTACTGTGTCGGGTAGTCATATTCGGATAGTGGGGGGTGAGCTACTCTGTGGTCTAGGTAGAATTGACACCATATGTATAGCCCCACGTTACAGATCGAGGCGAGAGGGAATATAAGCCCAACCAGGAATAAACGGATAGGGTAGTGGTAATATAGAGAGGACCTTTGACACGAGGGGCATTCGCAGCTGTGGTTCTCAGGAAAGTCCTCAAATGGTGCGACCAGATACTTTTCTTGGCCTTGTTCGTGTGCCTCGTCCATAACTGTTTGTAGAGAATCCATGAATAACTACCGTTAGACTTGAGACTTTTACCAATGCCAATAAACTAGAAACTAACGTACTTGTACAACCTCGACAGACCCCACTTTATGTACTGTAGCAACATCATGTTAGAAATCCTTCGAGTTTCAATGTAATATCCTAATCGGGTAATTTACACGATTTTAGATGTTTGAGAATTATCGCTTCTTAAACCAAAGAAATATCAAAAAAACAACTTGGGTTTCAACTATGTAATACATTGGCCCGTCTTTAAAGGTGTATGAGACAAAGCATAGTGTGGGAAATCTTCCGCTGTTCGGACACACAAACCGTTCGTGACCGTTATTTCGTTATTGTTCTGTACTATTTTGAGTGTGCTAGGATGACGATGGGGGCATGATATTCTTTTTCTCCTTCTTCTGCTTGTACTTGTTGACAAGCTTCTCCATGTACAGGTTGACAAATTTCTTAACTTTGGCTCTCTTGTCTCTATCAGGTTCGCTGGGGGGTAAAGTCTTTGGATCTTTTCGAAGCTCTTTGTTGGTCAAAATCTTTGTAATATCCCTTGAGCACTGTTTGATGTAGTCGTGGTTTAAAGCCACATCCGTTGTGTATTTTCGCACCAAATTGGGGACAAAGAGGGCAAAGAAATTGTTCCACTTACGTTCAATATGTGCGGAATGCGACATTGTCTTACGTTTCAATTTCCGTTCCTCCTTTTCCCTCTCCAACTTCAATTGCTCTTCTCGTTCTATCTCTTTTTGTCTATTGGCATCAGCAATGATTTTGGTCAACTCATCCCTTTTCGCACTTTCTTCCTCATATTTGGCTTTAAGACGCTTTCTTTCCTCCTCTTTTTTCCTCTCCAACTCCTCATCCTGATTGAGTTTCGGAGCTTTCGATTCGTAGTCGACGTCAGGGGTCAGTGGCCTTTTGTTTCTGTACATTTCAGAGCCTCTGTGGTCACTCATCGGGCCACGGCCATTGGAGGGAGAGTAATTCTGGTACCGACTGCCATTTGATGTGTCGTATCGCGTTTGGGTGTTTGTAATCTTAGGCGGTTCCGCCAACTTTCTGTGTTCCTGAGCATTATAATACATCGGTCTACCGTTTTCTTGTATCATCTCCCAGCCTGGCGGTAGTCTCAACCGTCTCAAATCTATTGATTTGATCGAGGTCGATGTTTGATTCAGTTCTCTTTTCGTGATTCTCGTGTAAGTTTCGTAGCTGTCCCATTTGGAAAGCAAACTGGACCCCTCTGATTCTAGCATCGGGAACAGTTCCATGACAGCCCTCACTTTCTCGTTAATATGAGATGCAACGACACCATTTTTCGTCGTCTTGGGTAGTTTATCCAAAAAGACCAAGATGTCTTTGATAACATCTTCATCCTCTCCGAAGAGTTCCAAAAGATTGGCGAAACATTTGTACCCGTGAAGTTTTATCACTTTGTATAAAAGGCTCTCACTCTCTATCGAAAATAGCCTCTGGAACAACTTCAGTGCTATTAGTTTATTGTCCAATTGAAGGAGCACACTCATGATCTTTGTTACATCCGACTCGTCCTCGACAGCGGTGATCTCCAGGGACTCTACAAACTCGACATTTATGTTTTCATCATCACTCTTCGTTATTGTTTCACCACTAGCCTTTTTCGCTTTAATCCATTTCTTTTCCATAGAAACGCTCACTCCCAGTGCGTCCGCGTAACTTTGGGGCAATAGGGATGCCGCGTCCGTCTGGGTTTTCCCACCAAGAAACCCTATACAGTTAGGTTCCCCACAGTAGCATTTCTGAGCTGTGGCGCCGTATCTATCAACGTTATAATCAAATGTGATCTCCTCATCCTTCAAAATCTTCCTACTGGCAAAAATACCCATTTTTAATTTCCCGTTGACCACCCATTTATTAACGTATGCATTGGGGCTGCAAGAATGATTGCAGAATCTTGCAAGACACCCCTTCATCGTAGCATCAATGAACTGCCCATTTTGTAACATCATGAAATAAAAATGCTTAAACTTCTTCTCATCGTAAGTGGCCATCCTGTCCCTAAACTCTTCCTCGTCAATCACCTCCCCCATATATTCGTATATAAACTGGTGCTGATCAATATCCTCCTTCGCGAGAACACCGTACCCCTTCATCTTCGTCTGGAAAACCATTACATCAGCATATTGTTTCCGCTGAAACCTCTGGTTCTGACAGTTCTTACCACAGGTAGACTCGCACAGCCCGTCCACACACTCTATTAGAGTCAATCTATTGATACAGTCGGAGTCCTCACCACACGATGCATTAAACCGTTCCCCGGTCTTTTCGTCGGTTTCGAACGTCTCGAAACAGTCACATTCCATGAATTCATTATTGGAATTCCCCAAGTATTTCGAAGTGTAAATGCACGATTCGAGCGGCGTGAACGTCGACAAAGCCTCGTCTGTCTTGCTCTCCTCATTGGGAAACAGCTGCGGTATACGTGGTGGTGTCTCAGACTTCGCTGACATGCTTGGCTCACACCCTTCCTTATTTTTTAACGGTTTACCGCTATCGCTTGTTTCCCTAGCACGATGATGTTGTTAATTTGAAATTTTCATGTTTTTTTTTTCAACTTTTTTTATTCGAAAATAACACAATTTTTGTTTACTTCTTGCAGTCACGTGCAAAAGAGAGAGAAACCCTCTGGAAGCACTGTAGCTCCCGGGTACCTGATAGCTGTCGGGTTAGTAGTATGATTGTTCCCAGGTGTTCCAGTAAGTTCACCAGGAGGCAAGAACTCTTATAACGGTAATCTTTGAAAAAGATTGAAAAGTACCATCGCAATTAACAAAAGAGAGCCCTAGCCACTGTTCAAAGGGAGACTTTGTTTCTGATAATGTTTTAATGTCATATCCAGGATATTAACTGCCGTATTTTTTGCTGTCATTGTACATTCACCGAGCCACACGTCTGACAGCTGCACTGTTCCCCAGTTTCCACAGTGAGAACACGTTTGGTGTCTGGGTTTTACCGTGCTTCTATAGGCGCACTCGTCTCAAACGTCTTGATGGCCGAGTATCTCACTTATACAACTACATAAAAGACACACAGAAGTTTCACTCCCACGATAGAGAGTGTTCTCACGTAGAGATGCAGTGCTCTTACCAACATACCTACCTCTACCTTGGAAGCCGCATTCCAGCCAATCAGAGCTAAGCAGGGGGATCCGCTCTACACTGTCTTTTTTTCGGTGTTACGATAAAACAGGAATAAAAGAATGTCAGTATTTAAAACAAGGCTTCTCTCTTCGGTCTAACTCCCACCAGTTACCTTGTGTTTGGTGCGTCTTGTGTTTTGAAGAGGACAGTTACACACTTACGAAGCACACGCTATAATAAATAATAATGGGAGGTCCATCGGCAAACACATATATGGGTTGGTGGGGTCACATGGGTGGCCCCAAGCAAAAGGGTGTCACTTCGTACTCCGTGTCGCCCTACGCACAGAAACCTCTAGCACATTCGTTCGAAAATGCATTTTTTAACAGTTTTAGAAGGTTTAAGTCGCAGGTACTGTTTGTATTGATACCCGCTGGCATATACTACGCCTGGTGGAAGAACGGCGAAGAGTATAACAGTTACTTGTACACAAAGGCCGGGAGAGAAGAATTAGAGAGGGTGAACGTATAATCTGGGGGTCATTTATGCAACGTATGAAGTATTTACTATTATTTATTCTTCGAAGAAAACATTATCTATCTTTTTATCTCCCACATTAGATCCCCGTCCGTCATACTAACTGTGGTCATCTCAAATATGATTATTGTTGTCATTATGTATATTATGCACTATTGGACGTACGTGGAGTTAAATAAAGTTATACCTCAAAAAAGAATTGAGACCTGTCCCCTTACACGTAGACCACTTCATTGGAATTCCTCGTTTATTTTTCTTGGTCATATTTTATAAGGAATACAGCACCTAGTTCTTTTCATCCAAGGGGATTGCAAGATTTGATGGATACTGATACGTTTCTCAGGGTTCCAATGGAAGATTTTGTAGAGTACCACTCTCCGCATCCTGTTGATATCATGGTTAACATGTCTCAACTCTTCAAACACATAAAACTCGTTTTCTTCCACCATCTCCTCCACAAAAGATTTGTACAGACCGTCCTTTTCCTTCAGCGCAATTTTCCACAGATAGTGGCCAAGGACCATGGTACAGTAAACAACACCAATACTCCAACAGTCCGCCAGACGTGGATCGTACTCCATGCCGTGGATGAACTCCTCCGGTGCAACGTAAGGTTCTGACCCCATGGCGCCACTCTGGAAATGTACGTGTCTCTCCCACGCGGTTTGGAAGACACAGCTAGTACCAAAATCGCAAATCTTAAGCAGCCCGTTCGGGTGGAATAGAATGTTCTCCGGTTTTAGATCGCAATGGGCAACACCTCTGTCGTGCATGAATTTGATTCCGTGTAACAGCTGCTTCATGAAGCAGTCTGCCTCAAGGGGATGCAACGCGGAACCGGATTTGGATTTTCGTGTCAAAATGCTGTATAGATCACCTGCGGGGCAAAACTCCATCACTTCCACAAACTTGTCCTCGTTCTCCATCAGATCAATAATCTTTAGAATATTGGGTGATATCTTATCACCTTTTTTATGTGGCCTACTCAAAGAGTGGCCAATGATAAACTCCGACGTGATCTTAGTGCTGAATTTCTCGACCGATTCGTTAACTCTTGGTTTCAACTGCTTGACACCAAAGAACAGTTTCCCGTTCTTCGAGTATGTCGGTAGAGGCGGAATATCGCTGTGTCTGATCGGTCTCGCACAGACGCTGACAATACCGTATGCACCATGGCCGATCGTGCCAATAATTTTACCGTATTGGTCTGCGAACGGCAAGTTCTGAATGTCAACATCCGACCGGTTTTGTTCGTCGTCCCTGGAACGCGGCGTCTTTTGCTTCTTCTCCGGTTGTGACTTCGTTCCGGCCGCACTTTTCTTCAATCCTGCGTGTATTTTCTCAGATAAGCTGTTAATTAACTTCAATTCTTCGGAACTTACAGCCGCCCGAGGATTTATCACCTGCGGTATCGCCTTCTCGGACTTGGACCCATGTGGGCCTTTGTTCCTCGGCGCATCATCCCTAGACCCTGCCGGTTTCTTGTCCTCCTCAACACTGGAGTCTGAACTTGACGTCGACATGACCCTTGCGCAGAGACTTCTCTTTTCAAAAGGGATCAAGGACAACGCGTTTTCAAAATTTGGTTGATCATAGCTGAAGGAGCCCAATTCGTCGTTCCCTCCACCAACCATGATATCGTCTAAGTTCTTATTGTGTTGTGTACCTACTTTAAAGAACCCACTGAATGAAAACCCACTTTTCGCCTTGGCGCTGTTGGGCCCCGCAGAATCTCCGTCTACAATGCTTATAGTTTTCATATTATGTTCGTGTGTGCCGTTTGAGAATACTTTAAAACTGTCCACCTGTAAGATACAAGCGGGTTCTGTGGTTTGGTGTGCTACTGGTGAGCCTGGGATGTTGTTTGGGTGCAGGTATCGGGGGAAACCTGAGGCACTAATGGTATCGGCGTGTGGTCTACCCCTTGAGACTCTCGGTTCCGTTGGTGGGAATGCGGCGGTACTCGACATTGGGGTTTGTGGATTGGAAGCGCTGAGTAAAGAGTTAGACGACGACGAGTTCGATCTTTTCAGCGACGTCGATCGACTTCTGCTGCGGGGTCTCGATCTGGATTTAGCGTCTAGTATCGCATCGATAGAGAATTTCTTTGGTGTTGGCGCTGCTGAATCCGTGGCCTCGTCAATACTAGCCGCTCTATCCATATACTCATCTGGTTTTGATTCCTCGCTTAAATTATCGTACTGATACTTCGTCAGGGATGAGTCGTAGTCCAATTTATCGTTAATCTGATCCAATTCTTCCTCGCTTAGATAGAAATCTTTGGAGTCCTGTGAATTTGTGTTAGAGTGTGATGGAGACAATATCAGTTTATCAATCCTGGGCAAGTTAGCAGGCGTGATAGTACTCGAGTTCAGCTTGTGTTGTTTAGCTGCTGAAAGTTCTGGACTTTGCGCCAGCGGCACCCCCTCAGCCAGGATCGGCGGAGAACTCGTCGCACTGTGTCCGTGAGCGGCACTCTTCGCCGGTTTCCCTGACGACGGCTGCTTATTACCACCGCCTGTCCTAGTTTTCTGGATCTCCGTGACTTTTTCGTCAGCGATCCTGGACAGTTTCGACGTATTACTAGACCCTATGCTTACTTTATCGTCATTCAGCGATTTCCTCCTTCTAACGTCCGTCTTGAGAGGTGGTAGCGACGAAGCCGGGGTGATAGATTTCACCTTACTGTGCTCCCTACCTTCATGCAATGCATATATGTTTGTATTACTCCCAGTATGTGAGGATGTATTTGTGGAGCTGCCCGGTTTGAACAGCCCCTTCAAAGATTCGGAGATCGATTTAGCTCTCTTAACAGAAGAGCTTCGGGATACGTGCTCATTGTTTGCACCCATTTGGTATATCACCGTCTTTTTCTTCTGCTGGTGTTATTTCAGACACACACACGCACACACACCCAAAAACCTTGAGTCAGGGAATTCTATTAATATATCTAAGCCTTGTAAGCCGTTAAAAACGGTAGGGGGAGGGGCAAAGATAGAGAAAGATAAAGGGGAAGTACGGACCACCACTCACTATACCACGCTGTACAGAAGTAAAAAGCACTGCTGATCCGACCGATACACACCGACCTAACTGGTTGACTCAGCTCGATTTATATAGAGGGAGGAGTAGGCGCAAATTTAAATCGAGTCTCCAGATCCAACCAGGCTGGCAGATTTTCGCCCACAGCAAAATCCTGCGCTGTGATGAAAGTGGAAATGTAAAAAAAAATGTGAGGAATATTTACAGTTTTCTGAAAACGAATTCGAGAAAAGGAAAAAGAAAAGAAGCAGAGGACGAGCGGTTCGACTTACCCTTCTGGGTAACCGCCTTTGCGCGCGCCGTCTCACGTGATAACGGTGCCCTAAGGGGGTGGGGGCTGGAAATGACGTCTTGGCAGTGTTGGAGGGAGGCAAGTGGTCCCGCATTGACACCTCTTTGTTTCCTCTCCCGTTTCATTCGGATTGGGACAACGTACTGTCCCAGTTTTTAGTACGTGATTCTACTATTATTTATTCGTCTTAGCGTTACTTTTTGACATTATCCTCCCTCGGGTTCTGTGGAAGTGGGCTGGACTGGACGGTGAGGGATTCCACTACGCTGCGTTTGCTCCCTTCCCTCTGTGCCACCCACTGCTCGTCGTTTCTTGTTTGTTTTAGCTTCTACAACCGAAAACCAGGAAAAAGAAAATTCCCTGGTTCAGAAATCGGTGAATAAGGAACCGTACGGGTCGTCGCCCTCTGTGCCGTAGTTGATCTCTTCTTCAGGGTATCTATCAAATTGAGAAGTGTCCCCCTGGCCCTGTTGCACGGGTGGTTCGTACGGTGTCTCTATGTTTCTTGTCAGTAGTTTCTCCCAAATCACCTCGCTGAACCAGACATGGCTCTTTACGTCCTCGGTTCCGTTTTGTAAGTTACCTAATCGCTGTGACAGATCCCTGTTGATGAGCCGCGTCAGGAGGTCCTTCACGTCGTCGTGGAAGAAACTTGGGAATTTGAGTTTCGCGTTCAAGATATTTTCGTATGTCTTCATCGCGTTCGAGTCGTAAAACGGTGTGTGGCCAGCCAGCATCTCGTAGATTAGCACGCCGAAACTCCACCAGTCGACAGACTTGTTGTACGGTTTCGTGCTCATCACCTCAGGTGCAATGTAGTCTGGGGTACCACATAGAGTGTATGTTACATCGGGCACGTATTTGGCAAACCCAAAGTCCGTGATCTTGATGTGCCCGTTCTTGTCCAGCAGAATATTCTCTGGTTTCAAGTCTCTGTATATTATGTCCAGGTTATGCAGGTACTCCAACGCAAGGCATACCTCTGCAGCGTAGAATTTAGCGACAGGTGTAGGGAACCTTTGGGATTTCCTTAGCAAGGAGAACAACTCACCACCTTCGATGTAGTCCATGACCATGAACACCTGTTGTGAATCCTGGAAAGTCCCCCACATCCTCACGAGAAATGGATGCGACACTACAGAAAGCATCAACCTCTCGTCGTTCGTATGTTCCACTTGCTTCAACTTGACAATCGTCTGTTTCTTCAACACTTTCAAAGCGTAGAACCTTCCGTTATGGTTTGATCTTATCAAATGGACTCTCCCAAAGGAGCCAGTCCCGAGAGTCCTTAGAATCTTAAAGTCGTTCAACGTGTACTTCCCAGAAGTCTTTCTGCCTTCAAAGTTCGGATAATCCCTCTTCTGCTGCCTCGTTCCGTCACTTTTCTCCTCCTCACCCTCCTTCATCTGCAACGACTGCTCCAATCTTGCCTCCAACGTGCTCGCATTTTCCCCCCGGTCCGGGACCTCCTCGTGTCCCGAACTGTGCTGATGGAAGTGCGCACTGTGCTCATCCATCTGCGGTAGATTCAAAGTCCTGACCTCGTTCTTTTTCTGCGGATCCAGGTACATATATATAACCTATATACACATAAAACGGACACACTATCCCGCCTGCCGTTACTCCTTCTTGAAAAATAATAGAAAATAAACCCGTCTCTTGTAGTGATCAAGAGCAGCGAGAGAGAAGTGTATCACCCCTACGCTCTTATGTGATTAAAGTACCACGGGGATGCAAAAAAAAGTATGCGTCCTTTCCACGCACACAGAGAGAGGGCGACTCCCTCCTTCCGTTCCCCTTCCCTCATAACGAGTTCGCTGTTTTTCCAACACGAAGAACGAAAAAAAAGAAAAAAAGAAAAAAGCGTCAAAATTTCGCAGAGAGAGAAAAAAATGGGTTTTTCCTGTTTTTTTTTTCGCATCCGTTTCTTCAGATTGGACGGTTTCCTCTTTCGGTCGGCTCCCACGGCGGTTTCTGCGCCGCAGCGCTTCCCGCCCGCAGCGTGCTTGTCTTTCCTCTATTGTGCACTCCGCATTGTCCTCCTGCGGGACGGAGCGAGCCGTGCGCTGCCCGCCTGTGTTGAGATGGACGGCTCGCTGTGATTATTGTATGGCAGAGGTGGACGCTTCACGGGTCCGCAGAAAGGGGTAAGCGGCGGGTGGCACTAGACAGTAATGAGGAAAGGTGTTACTATGGGTCGATACCTTCGCAAGGCGCATATTAGTTGCATTGACAGCAAACCACGCAAGGGCCATGCTCAAAGAAGCCATCCCCTATTTCTCTCGCTAGCTACAGGTTGGAATTTTGTAGGTATGACGTTTTCATTAGGCTGGTGAAAGTCTGTGCGACCATGTTTTGTCGATACTCCAGTTCGTGGATTCTACCCACAAGTTCAGCGTCGAAGTTCCTCCCCGCTATGCACTGGCCAAAATTCTCCACTTTGGTGAGTTTATCCGTGTGTTGGATGTCTGAGATTACCCTGTTCATGTAGCAAGTCAAGGCTTTCCTCTTGAAAACACTGCATTGTTCGTTGAACTGAATGACCGCATTGTTCAATTTCTGCAACTCAAACGTATCGAGGATATCCACTTGTAGATTTGGGATTTCAGGAAGTGGTGTTGCTAATACGTCACTTTGGATGCACAGATCATTGCTTTCTATTGACTCTGGTTTGTACACCCTTGGTAGAGTCTGGTTGACCGGATCATGCAACATTACATCATCGTTGTCAAACACTTTGGCCCTCTTAGTCTCTCGAACAGGTATGGACTCTAACGAATCGTTGATGTGTTGCATATCGAATAAAATATCCTCACTCTTCGCCTCTGCTCCCCGTTTGTTGCTCTGTTTCCGGTCTAGAGAGTTCAATTTATTAATGATATCTCGTATGCTGGAATTCCAATCCTCTATAATCGCTGTATCGTAATTAGCAGGAGCCAGCTTAACGGGTGAGGTAGATCTTTTGTCAGATTCCCTTTTTTTGAATTTAGCTCTCGCGTAATGACGAAACCGTGGAGACCATGCTGGATCACCCTTGGTATCATCAGTCTCTCTTTCTCGAGCATGTTTCTTCTTAAATACTACCTCATCATCCGCATCGGAAGTGTAAATTTTCTCCTCTCCCGCACTTTCCTCCTCGTCATCACCATTTGTAGGGAATGTACTTGGCCCAGGAGATATATACTCTGGACTATAAGACGGGCTCGGTGTAGAAGCACATCTTCCCTTCTTTGCTGGGAATTCTTCTTCGGCCACAGTTTCTCTTCTTTCCCGTTCTTCTTGATTAGTATTACCACCAACGGATGCCGTGTTCCCCGGATCTTTTTCAAAGGTGGGTTCTTGCGTTGTTCTTGTTTTGTCTTTACAAGGAATAGATTCGATCGGATTCTGCTCATCATTAATACCGCCATTTCTTCGCCTTTTACCAGGATCGGTCATTTCCTCATCGTCACGTTTATGATCGTGTTGTTGCCTCTGATACGATTTCAAATTGAAAGACTTGGAATTCGCGCCCTTAGTCTTTCCATGAGTCGGTTGTGTAGTCTTATGAGTGTGGTCCGGTGCTCTTTCATTCTCAAACCCAAAGCCATACGGTTGCTGTTCGTAAGGTTTACTCTTCCGAGTCTTATTAGCAAATGGATTGGCTTTTGTATGTAATGACTTGCCCGCTGGGTCAGACCCACGTTCGTAGATCCCTTGGGAAATTAGCACCTTATTGTACTTAGCTCTCTCCTCTCCGTTTGTGAGCACAGAGTGTGCATGCACCACTAACTTGAAAAGCTCTTCACATTTATCCGATTTTGATTTGTCGGGATGCAGTTTCATAGCAAGCTTACGGTAGGATTTGGAAATTTCCTCATTGGTGGCATCAAAGTGTACTCCTAAAAGTGAATAATGTGTTGTCTTATCAAGTTCCAGTTCCATTATCGGTGCAAGCGCCCCCCTCTTCTACATGGTATTGTGCATCTCAATAAACTGGAATCTGGATGATCGGAAAAATAAAACGTCAACATAAATCTTAAAACAGCAACCACAGTAACTTTTCAAGAAAAAAGATGCCATAAATGAAGTGTCCGTCCCAGTTCACAGTAGAGGACGAACACCAAAGGGTTGGTCAAAGCACTGTAGAAAGAATTTCCTCGCTATTCAGTGTATCATTGAATGGGGATTTTTACTCAAAACGAGAGCGAATGAATACCAGTGCAGGATAAAAGAAAAAAGATCTTATGATAAAACTTAAAAATGTGTTACTATGTTTATATAGAATGGTAAAGTTACTCCTCTGTTGTGTAATGATAGAAGTAGCTTCAAAAGAACTAATGTACAATGCCTTGTAAGTTTCTAACTCCAGCTAAAGAAACGTCCTCCGAAATGTGCTTAAATTGTGTATTGAAAAGATTTAGACTGCTGGACAAATTCCAATTAGCAGTTAACCAGATCAATGGCCTCCAAATGGACCTCCGTACATTGGGAGCCAATATGTTTGTCGTATAAGTTGTAAAAGTTCCCCGATAGACATTGGTAGAAAGTATCTTGGTCACCGATAGCTAGGTTACCTTCTGGGGTCAACGACCAACCGGCAGCATATATGGCACCGGCTTGTGGTGGTGGACCATCAAATTGGAATTGTCTGTTGGAAACGATAGAACCGATTCTGCCATGTCCATCTGTTAGGATACCCTTGTGTATGTTCATCTGTAGAGTACCGCTGGATTTGCATGCTTGAGATCTCACTGGGTCGTTGGAATTAACTGGAACTGGGGTAGCTGGGGTAGTCGAGTTCGATACTTTTGTTGCTTGTACTTGACCGTCCGTTATCTGGGATGCAGCCTGTGCCGTCTTGGTAGTAGCTTGAATTTGACCGTCACCGATTTGAGAGACAGCTTGAGCAGTCTTGGTAGCAGCCTGGATTTGACCGTCACCGATTTGAGAAACGGCAGCTGGGGCTAGAGTCTTGGTAGCGGCTTGGATTTGACCGTCACCGATTTGAGAAACGGCAGCTGGGGCTAGAGTCTTGGTAGCGGCTTGGATTTGACCATCACCGATTTGAGAAACTGGGGCAGCAGCGGCAGTCTTAGTAGCGGCTTGAATTTGACCGTCACCAATCTGGGAAACTGGAGCGGCAGCAGCAGTCTTGGTAGCAGCTTGAATTTGACCGTCACCGATCTGAGAAACTGGAGCAGCAGCGGCAGTTTTGGTGGTTGCCTGGATTTGACCGTCACCGATTTGAGAAACTGGAGCTGGAGCTAAAGTCTTGGTAGTAGCCTGGACTTGACCATCATTTATTTGAGAAACAGCGTCTCTCTTGGCGGCAGATGCTACCGGTTTAACGGCGATACCAAAGGTGGAAGCGTATTCGGTGATACCGTTTTTGAAGTGGCACTTGGGGGCAAAGTAGACCATGGTTCCGATGGAACATAAGCGGCAAGCGCTGAAGCAACTATGGTTGAAGAAATTAGAGTATTCTTGTATTGCATTTTGGAAATGAGCTGTAGTGTTGGAATTCTTGTTTTGTTTGTACTGTTCTTATCTTGGGATAAACTAAGTGAGAGGTAGAACATTTTCCCCATCATCCAACAAGAAGTGTCTCTTTTTTATATTCCAGAGAATGGAAAGGGATAGTGAAAGCAAAAGACCAGTAATCTTGAACTTTCCATCTTAGATCGATAATTGCTGAATTTGCTAATAATTAGATCACATAATCAGTAGGCCAGCCACTTCCAATAATGCTGAATAAAGAATATGTTTGTGTATGGAGGGCCTTTCGATGAACGCGGCTGGATATTCCAACTATTAATTACAGTCGAGAACGGTAATTTGCCGGCAATGGGTCATACTGTACCAAACGTGGGTACAGCATCGCCACAGCCACTCTAATTTTCTACTGAACTTTGCAAGAAAATTTCGCCCAGCAATTGACACATTGATGCACTTCTTAACATGCCCCAAAAAACGCAGCTGGGTTTCGTAACTTTGCCTGCCTTTTTTGCTGGTCTTCGAAACCGGCAGTTTCCTAATTAGTGCAAATGGATATTCTTTCCGTTCGGAAAAAAGGCGGATTTTATCACGTGATGAAAAAACCTCAAATGTACCTGTACCTTTTTTTCGACTATTCCGAATCTACAATGAATGTTAGAGCAGCCTTACCAGCTGATCTTGACTCTAACTATCCTCATAAATGACGTGAATTTAACTGAACCTTGTATTCGCAGAGGAAAGAAAACCTTTCATATTTCAAAGTGCAAAGTGAAGGCCAATATGAAGAGTAAGGGTATACTACTTCATGGACTAGTTTTCCGCGGCATAGTTTCACCGACGCAGCCGAAAGGAGGTCTATGGTTCTATAGTTATAATTAGAAAGAAACACCACTGGCTGGACCTATATTGTGTTGTGTTAAAAAGTAAAGGTTTATTTCGATGATCTCATCTATCAGCCCGGTTTTCTCTCTATTGCGGTTCCGCGTGGTTTTTGCTAGTTCCAAGCCGGTAGCATCTACGGCTCGACCACGGAATAACAGGAGGACGCGACTCTTGTTTGGTGGTGTTGACAGGGTATTTCTTTTTCGAGGCTCCTCATCGCCAATTGTGTACGTTTCTTTTTCGTGTTTAGTTTCTTTTCTTTCACTATATCCGCGCATCAAAAATATCTTGTGTCCGAGAAAGGAAACGTGATGGATGTTTTTCCGATTTTGACGGTGCGCGAAACGCCAAAAATTTGGTTTTTCTTGTCGTTTTCGTGGCTGAAGCAGACTTGTTTTGAAGATGAATGAGAAGTCTAGACGCAATGAGTAACCGTAGGCGTGGAAAGGATCCGCCGCCGTTGGCAGTTAAGAATAATATTTCCTCTAATGGATACAAAATTGGTGGTTCCCATCAACGAGGACTTGTATTGGGACGGTCGACTGGAGAAAACGTATATAAACATCGTATTATCTTGTCGGTTGTTGAAATGAACGTTTATCAATAGTTCGTGTTTCCGCATCTTGTCTACTTCACTTATAGACACAGACCAAACAACCACAATCCATTCGCTTAATATAATGCAATTTAAAGAAACTCTGCTAGCTATTTCCTTAGCTTCGTCTGTCCTTGGTGCCTACGTGCCATCTGAGCCATGGTCCACTTTGACTCCAAGTGCTACCTACAAGAACGGTATCTCCTCTTATGTGTCGACGTTTGGTATTGCCGTTGAACCAATCTCCGGTGAGACGAGTTCTGCTTCTCAAGCTAAGAGAGATGTTATTTCTCAGATCACTGATGGTCAGATCCAAGCCACTACGAGTACAAAAAACGCAGTTTCCAAGAAGCCCAAAACTTCTGCTGCGGCCCCAGTCTCTCAAATAACGGACGGCCAAATCCAAGCCACCACTAAAACGAAAAATACAGTTCAAGCAGCTGCTTCTCAAATAACGGATGGTCAAGTCCAAGCCACCACGCAAGCTAAGACTACCGCTGCCGCTGCATCTCAAATAACGGATGGTCAAGTTCAAGCCACCACCAAAACTACTACTGGTGCTTCTCAAGTAAACGACGGCCAAGTTCAAGCCACTGCAACTACTTCAGCCGAATCCACCACTAGTCCTTCTGACCCAGTGGACTCTGTTTCCTGTAAGACTTCTGGTACTTTGGAACTTACTTTGAAGGACGGTGTTTTGACCGACAGTAAGGGCAGAATTGGTTCCATCGTTTCCAACAGACAATTCCAATTTGACGGTCCACCACCACAAGCCGGCGCTATCTACGCTGCGGGTTGGTCGATCACTGGTGAAGGTAACCTGGCTCTAGGTGATCAAGATGTCTTCTACCAATGTTTGTCCGGTAACTTCTACAACCTGTACGACCAAAGCATCGGTACTCAATGTAACAAGGTTTATTTAACCGTCATTGACTTGGTTGACTGTTAGGTATAAGTGACCACGGTTAATACTACCGCTCTACAAATATTCTAAAAAGCGAAAGCCATTTGAGGGAACATTTTGAATCCTCGCTGCATCATCTACACAACTCCTATATAAAAAGATAAAATACGATTCTACTCTATATATTAAACTTGTTTTTTGTTTTTCCGGAATCATAATGATACGAATACGAAAGTTCACACTGTGTCCACGCAAACGCATGAGTTAAACAAATATAATATATTATGGATATCGTAAGCTTATTTATTTATATCTATTTATTTAGAAGGATGATTGATCCTTCAAAAATAATATCCCGAAACTAAAGCTTACAGTTTCGGATTAACGTGCAGTTAACAAAAACAAATTGGATAGAATTAGAAAGAGGAATTTAATTTCCTCGACAATTCACAATCGTATTGCTTAACAGTTGACCAAACCAACGATCTCCAAGTGGATTGGAGAACACTGTTCAGCGATCTTCTGGTCGTACAAGTTGTAGAAGTTACCGGACAAACATTGGTAGAAGACATCTTGGTCACCTAGAGCCAGGTTACCTTCACCGGTGATACCCCAGCCAGCAGCGTATAGGGCACCAGCTTGTGGGGTTGGACCATCGAATTGGAATTGTCTGTTGGAGACAATGGAACCGATTCTGCCCTTAGCGTCGGTCAAAAGACCGTCCTTCAAGGTCAATTGTAGAGTACCAGAGTTGGTACAAGATTGTTCCTTGATGACAACGGATGGAGCGGCGGCACAAGAAGATTGAGTCTTGGTGGAAGAGGAGGTGGTGGTGGTACCGGTGGAGGTGGTTTTAGCCTTGGTGGTTGGGGCCAAAGTGGTGGTGGCAACAGCCTGGATTTGACCGTCGGTGATTTGAGAAATAACGTCTCTCTTGGCGTTACCGGAAGAGATTGGTTGAACAGCAATACCGAAGGATTGAGTGTAGGCAGTGGCGGCACAACCGTGAGTGGCAGTTGGAGTCAAAGTAGAGTATGGCTCACCGGCGGTGTAGCTGGCAGCGGAAACGGCAGTGGCGGTGGCCAAAGCAGCTAGAGAAGCGGACTTGAATTGCATTGTAGATTTTATTTTGATTAAGCGAATGGAATGAATAAGACCTAAAGCTATATTAGATTTCTTAATGGTTGTCTGTAACAAGAAGGACAACTGAAACGAAAAAAAAAAATACCGGGAAGCAGGAAGAGAAAATCGGTACCAGTATGCTTAACTCTTATATATCTGAGCTCTACTTACTCCTTTTCAAAAACCAATAGCTCCTCTGTTGACGTTTTCACAGCGGATCTGTTGACCAACATCGTTGCCCCACGCCCCTCTTCATGAAAAATTTTTCGTGTGGACTTTGTTTAGGATTCTCTACATACGGACCTCTAAAAACATCCCTTTTCGGAAAGACCTGTTTCCCTCTTCCAAATTCCAGAGTTTTGCAGAGAAGCAGCCGTACGCCTAGTACGAGAGAGACTATTACGAATGAGTTAATATCATGTACTAAAAGGGTTAAACGGTTTCCCTTCCGGGCGCACTCTGGCGCCGAATGCGTCTCTGTGCGTGTCCGGATCCGGCAAATCGACTCTGTACAAACAGTTGCTTTTTTTGAACGCACAGCCCACCTTCTCCCAGAAAACTACGCAGGACAAGAGGAAGGGGCGGGTGTGCCAAAAAAAGAAAGAAAAAAACCGCTCGCATTTAAACCCTCTTCGTCACTAGTGATATTTTGATTTCCATTTTTTCACGTAGTGTGGGGCGGGAATAAAGGCGTGTTTTTTGTTTGTTTTGTCATTCAGAAACCGCTCGTTCTTTAGGGCATTCTGTGCGCGTGTCCGTGTCATTCTGAGAGGTCTGGAATCGGTTAAGCGGATTCTATTTTGGGGGCGGGGCGGCCATAATGTCCCTAAGACATTTTTATTTTGGGACGACTTTCTTACAAGTTTTTGTATATGTTTTTGAGTTGGTCACAGGGTAAGAAGCGGGGCAGCGACGTTGCCTAATGAGGAACTTCCAGATACTCAAACACGGGATTACTGAGAAGGGTCCATTTTAGTTTCGCGTCGATTGAATAGCGCAACCACGCGTTGGAACGGCTTTGAGTATTTTTAGATTCCTAATTATACATTGGCCAGTGTTCTAAGGGCTCGTTGTGCCATATTTTCAACGCCATTCGAGAACTATTCGGTATGACATGATATTTATAAAGTTATACTAGACGAATGATGTTGTTCTTTTGTTTTATGTTTTAACGCCATTTAATGAATTATACCGGTGACATGACGTTGTATTATTTAACATGGCGCGTGACACCTCTCATTTCGCTTTTGATTTGGTTGCGTACCACCAAGCTAATTTTACGCCTATGTCTTGTTAAACGATAACTTAACACGTTCCTCGTGTCTCAATTTTGTTTTCACGTCCAACCATTTCACCGTGCATTCACCAAATTCATTACTCAGCAGATTTCTGTATTCTTTCACTTTGCATTTTTTCACTAAGCGGGGGTTCATGCTACCCATCTTAATATCAATGTCATTAATCCGAACGATCAGTTCTTTGACAGTTTTCTGACGCAGGTTGTCTATTTTATGAGAAATGGAAGCACTGCCCTTCCAGAGTCCGATCTTTTCAAGCTCAAACTCATGACGATCGAATAAAACGTCCAAGATCTTCCCAGGCATGTTGATATTGGTCCGTTCGATAGTCTGGTCGGTATCTTCTGTTCCCTTCAAGACAATAATTTGGTTTAGGTAAGTCTCTGTCTGTGTGTCCCCTATATTGACACTAGAGGCAAGCTTGTAGCAAGTCTCCAAAGCTACTGACATTTCCTCCTCCTCACTCCCAAAAATAGAATCGCCAGTGGTATTCAATCCGTCGATAAAATCATTCCATCCGTCCCACTGTTTGTTAACCATACCGACGAATGTACCATTGCGACCAAAAGTCCCATCACCCTTCTTCCCTGTAAGTACCAATCCAAATAAATCATCTTTGTTTAAGCTGCTCACAACTTCCTTTAATTGAGCTACTAGTGTATCCTTGTAATTTTCTTTCGAGTCACCGGAACCGAACGAGCTGACACTAACACAGACAATCAAACGGAGAAAGATTCGCTTGTCCCACCATCGTATTTCCTCATTGGCGGGACTTTTATCTCTAGTCCAGTCAAGGAACATATCACACATTTTGGAGGATAAGACGGACAGTGCAGTATCTGTCATCTGCATCATAGAAGGAATTTCCTGGGTATAGGTAAGATAATACTTCCATTTCTCTGTCAAAAATTTGGAGTTGGAGCTTAGTGTCCTCGTGAACTGCAAGTATATTTCCGGTACTATGGTGCTCTTTAGGTCGAGCAATAACTTTTCCTCGTTGATGGTTACAGCATTGGAGATTTGATTAATCGGGATCTTGCCTATGATTTTGCAGTTGTCGTCATCGTATATGATCAGAACATCCTGGAAGTAGTACAATAGGACATTTTTCTCCCATTCCTCACCGTTGGTGGAGTAATTTACAAAATCGAACATCAACAATTGAGCAGCGGTGGCCGTAACATCAAATTTTTCCCTGACCTCACCCATGATCAAGCGTCGAAGTTCTTCCTCCTGATTGCCGTCATTGGCTTGTTGCAACCGACTCAGTAGATTGTGAACTACTTGGGCACCAGGGAACTTCAAGGATATTTGTGGTTCGTGGTCGGTAGTGTCTAAAGAATATTCAACCTGTGGTGCATTGGTATCCTCATCTTCATCTGAGTCGTCGATATCACTCGCAATACTAGTATATGTGAAAATAGGGGAAAAGCTACCACCCGTTCTTAAATCAGTTATTGTTTCGCTATCTGATTTCGTGAGCGCATTAAACCCGTCACACGTAATGTCAGCCGTCTTGATTGTTTGATCGATCGGTGTAAAGCTTGTGGCCAGAAATTCAGAACCTTTATGAATTATTTGTTCCAAATATTGTTCGCTACTTGTCTTCCCGTAATTTTGATTATTGCTCAAGACATTCGACATGAGCAATTCGGTGCTATCATCGTCCACAGGCTCCGAAGACTTATTACAAGATCTACAATTCGGAATTTTGGCGTGATGGTACGCCTCCTCGAAAACAATGAGGTAGCAGTTAAAATGTGCTACATGGGAACACGTCAACTCTAAAGTTTTCTCACCTGAAAAGCTGTTACAAATCTGCTCGTCACAGATAGAACACGTTTCACCAACATGTTTCTTATAGTTTGAGCTATTGCTTCGTAACTTTCTGATGTTTTGAGAAAGGTTTTTCATATGAAGCGGAGAAGCCTCTTCTAAGTAACCTCTTCTTTTGCTTTCAAATCTGCTTGTATCTTTCTTAATAATTACAGGGGATTGGAGAGCATTCTTTAATTTAGTGGGTCCTTTCTTGTCCTTTGATGAAGGGAATAGTGTTATAGGAGATGCTAAAAGTGTTGCTTTGGAAGACTGGGAAGAATGGGAAGTAGAGGTTGTCTTGCGGCTTAATTCGCCTCTTTTGGTGGAAGGTGGGGGTGATAAAATACCAGATAGGTTCAATGGTTCAGGAGTATTAGTCCTTTTTGACATTCTTAAAGTTTTATTCGACCTAAAGCTCCCACTTGTGCTTATTTTTACATTTTGGCTGGATATCTCATTTGCCGGCTTTTTGAAGACGCTATTCGATAGTCCTTTTAGAAATTTGGATGCAGTCCTCGATCCACTTTCGCGTTCTATAGTAGGAGGTGTATGTACTCTCTTTTCGTAGCTACCTCTGGTTGGGGTAGAAAAAGGCATCTCAGTGGTTTGCTTCAAAGGAAGGGAAAGGGTTATCCTCGACTGCTACTAGTACTGCAGGAGTTTTGGCCAACAAAATACTTCTCAAGGGTTGATCGCTGCATAAATGCGTAATAATATATATACTTGTAGTGTTTTAAGGCATGCAAAAAAACTGTTGCACTTTCGGATACTCGATGCTAAATTGCTGGGTTATGAAAGCAGTTTCTATCCCAAAACGAAAATATGACTTTTGCCTGGTAAAGAAGGTGCCCAAAACTCTCTTGTGTGGCTATTACATGCTAGAATTGAGCGCAGACCAGCAACTTCATCTCTCCTGCCTGGTCTCCCAGATGAAACAAAAAATAAGTGCGATTTTTTTTTGAGGTTCGCTTACCGCTTTTGGAACTGTTATTACTCGAAAATATTAAGTTCGGATCTGTAATGACGGTTTTAATCCAGTTCGGGTTCAATATCCCAATGAACTCCCGTGACATCATGCAATCGTTCCAAAATGTCGTCTATCGGAGTGAAGAGGCCAAATTGTTGATTCGCACCGTCGTACGAGTGTAGCATTCCAACTACACCAAGCCCCAACTGATCTTCTGACTTGGCAAGGATCCAGGATCCTGAGTCACCAGCTGCAGCGAAGAGAGGAGACGGCGATGCTACAACGAACTCGCTTGACTGTAGTTTCCCGTCCGCCCAATAAACGAGCCTTGTGCCGTTGACTTGACCAGAAGTGTAGTTACTGGACGCACCTATTTTGAACACTTTCAAGCCTGCTTTTATCTTCATGATTTTCTTCTTAACATAGTTGTTTTGAAACCTTAGGGTAGGATCGCTGATGAATTTCGCGTTGTTACCGATATGGTTTTCACACTTGTATGTTGGATTAACTTTTATGATGGAAATATCCGAGAGTTTCTGGTTCACCATTGATCTTTCCCCCCATACGATCTGGCCAAATTTGTTTTCTTTGTGCCATTTAAGTTGTTCTTTAATTTTCTGAGCTTCTTTCACAAAAGCCATTCTCTCTTGTGAGTTTTCAGGGTATTTCTTAGACTCCTTCAGGATTGTAGCTAAATAAGCCTTCTGTAGTACGCTTGAAGGTACACTTACATCTTGATAATCTTGCGATTCTGTCAATAAGACGTGTGCGCTTGTAATGGCAAACGATGCTCCAGAAAATGCAGAAAATTTAGAAGTTTTATCAATCTGAGGGAACACATACCCTCCGAGGGTACCGGTCATCTGAGAGCTGTCCATAGTTGATATCGACATGGAGATAGGTGGGGATAAAGGGTTTTCAGCTATCCTGTATGGAGGGGAAAAGCCAGCTCCAAACGAGTCATTCAATGCTGTTTGACTCAGTTGGTCCCCATGTATACCTTCCTGAAATTTTGAGCTATTCAACGGTGACTGAACCTTCGCGCACGGTTTTATCGAATCCTTGGTCAAATACAGATGGACGTCTGGATACATGGAATACAGTACCTTTATCATTTCATAGTGTTCTTGCTGAAGATTAGGAATACCAAACACTATACTCAAAACTGATGCTCTTTGACATAACCCTCTTCGTATTGGAGCAATGAATGCCCCAGTTTGGTCAGATATTATGCTCGAATCAGTTTTCAGTATTTCTTCCATAAGTTTTGTTAGTCTGCTTGTGTTTGGCAACGTATGGTTCTCGTCAATGCAGAAGTTCATTAGATATGGTAATGTGTTGGAGCCAGGTTCTCTTTCTGCCATGGGATCTATGTTCAACTTCTTCAAAAATTGAACGTACCTCTTCAGCAATATAGAACGAGAGTTGCTGAATCCGTCGGATACCAATAGGTTATCTAGGAAATGGAAGACTATTTTGGAGATATTTCGCAGGTTACTACTGTTTTCGGAGCTGATATTGGGAACTACAACAACTCTTCCAGACGACAAAAAATCCTTGAAGAATTCAATAGCCAAGATTATTGCCTTTGAGATGTTTAATACATTCTGGTGCACGTCATCCATTAATTCCATCAGATTTGTTTCTAGGTGAAATAGCTCTTGCTGGCAGGAGTTCGCAGCGCGTTCTGGTAAGCTGGAAGTTTCTCTTTCATGTGTACTTGTCATTGCTGCTCTCGCAGAGTTCTCTTTGGCAAAATCTGCCTTTGATTTCTCCTCTAAAACAGTGCTGAGAGTGCCAAATGGTTCAGAATTTGTTACTACACGTAAAGGTTTCCCCAGATCGTTATACGTGTTTCCAAAAACTTTTTTCGAACTGCCAGACGCACTCCGTGCCCCCGACATGTTAGACGAGTTCTTACTAGACGCGTTTGCGGTTCTCCCCCTTGAGAATATGGATGAGGACTTGTCAGAAAACCTTGTTGACGCTGTGTCCTCCGGTATTTGGCCAGCGGGGTTGTTCACAACATTGGGACTATCGCCATCACCTTGCCCAAACCTGGAACTTGAGCCCTGTGATTCAGCGTCCGGTGTATCGGAGCTGCTCTGCACGTCCTGCTTATCCTTCCTCGATGTCCTCCTGCCTATATTGAAGAGTTTCCCAGCCATTTCCTCTACTTACTCAAAAAAAAATGGCAATGCGGTGTATATACTCAGTAGTATGAGAATCGTATGTCCGCAGTACCTCCTGTGGCAAAGTATGTATAGTATATTGTCAACGTCGATAAGTTGTGCCTCTTGATGTAGAACAATATCGATGATTAACGGTAATCCGTAAAAACCAATTTTTTTCTTCAACTTCCATTTTTTTCTTTGTTCAGTTATCGCAACTGTAATGCAAACAGGTTATAGCTAAAGATAAAAAGAGAGTAGTTCGTACAAAGTCGTAAATAAGAATGAGAAAGATATAGAGGGTTTAAGATGGAAACGAGAACAGCCGACTTTGCTCTACTTTGTTTGTTCTCGTTCTCCCTGCCAGGTTCATGCACGTTCTGGTGTTTTGAAAATAATATTTGAGCTACTGTTAGGATCAGCTATTTCTCCGATAGAACTTGTCCCCTTCTTCTTGTACGTGCTCACGGCAGGGATATTGGCCTTGATTCTGGTCACTATCGTGCCGTAGGGTCTCGTTTCCAATTGGATCAATGTGTGTAGAGGGATAGACATCCATGGAGATTCCTCCTGTGGAACATTCATGAAGTACGCGTATATGCACCGGAGTACAGCTTGGTGGGTGATAATGAGGACATGCTCTTGTCTTTCCATCTCCATTATGATGGGTTCCAATCTGATGACTACATCTCTGTACGATTCGCCGCCCCTGTATCTGTACTCGTACTTATCGTCATCACGCGCTTTAAAATCCTCCGGGTACTGTTCCTCGATCTCTTCGTACGTCATCCCGTCGCAAAGTCCAGCGTCTAGCTCATCGAGCGCCTTCCATTTTTTTTTTGGGTACGGTAAGAACTGTGCAGTCTCTTGCGTTCTGATCAAAGTAGACGTCCACACTGTCAAGTGCTCTTTACTCTCTCCCGAGATGGTGTCCGCCACGATCGACTTTAATTTCCTTGCATACTGTAGCCCTCTCTCCGACAGGGACGAATCTCCGCCGATTTTCTTTTCAACGTTGTACAGGGACTCGCCGTGTCTCGATAACCAAATGTATTTCGGTTTCGCCTGCAAATTTATCACGTAGAACACGATTCTGCGTTGCAAGTAAGTCCTAATCTTGTTGATGACGACGGCCTCGCTGATGTTGATTAACTTCACGAAAGTCAAATCTGCGTCATTATTTTGGTCGAGCGTCTCGTAGACACGCTCATAGTTGTCAATCCTATTCTTGAAATCCTCCGTTGCCCTAGCAACCTCCATCCCCGTGTAGTCCGGGGACGACTTCACCGTATCCTCGATGTTTTTCTCTATGACATCGGAGATATCGCACCAGTTCTCGACAAACATGGTGACGAACCCTTTCTCCCTGCACAATTCCAACACCGTGCTCCTCCTCTCCCTCGTGCTGTTCGTGGCATCCAGGATAGCCACCCTGCCCAGATCCCTCTCCCAGTTGGAATCATCCACGGGCTGGTCAAACCACTCGACCATGCTGTTGAATGCCAATTTGAGCGCCTCCTCTCTTATCTTGAACAGTTCGTCGTTTTCAAAATCGAAGAACTCGTGGTCCGGCTTCTCAAACCCGAGTTTCCTCCGGTAGTGCCCTACGTTGAAGATCTCGCAGCGAACGGACATCCACTTCAAGTACCGCATTATCTTCTGCGAGACGTAGGACTTGCCCCTAGCGGGCAAGCCGACCATGACAATCACGATCTTGAGGTCGTTCTCGTTCGAAATAGCCGTGAAGGGCATTGCTGTGGTTATGTTTGGAGGTGGGAACGCGAACGGCAAGATAGATCCGAGGGTCAATTATCTCTTAGATAAACAGGGTCTCCTTTTATACTTTCCCCTTTTATCGTCTTCTGCGCCGTTCGTTCTTTGCATCGCCAAGAAAAAATAACACTTCAAAATTCCGTTGATCCGTCGATTTTGAAGTAAACAAACCCGGTACAAAGAGTTAAAAGAGCGACTCTTGTGTCACTGAACATTTCCATTTAGGTGTTTCGTGTGTCTATATGTGCGCTATGTATACCGTACAATCAATTAAGACTCTAGTCTAAACGAGTCTTTCCTCGAATCTCAACTCGTCGTTTGGGGGCAACCCAATGAGTAATCTTAGAAAGTTTTCCAAGGCAAGTCTCTGTCTGTTCAAAGAGTTGATTGGTTGGAACCCCTTTCTTGTCAGTGGCGCCTTCAGCCAGTAACTCAAGAAGGTCAAGATTGGATAGAAGTCACTGAACTTGTCACTTGGTGGGGCACCGTCCTCGATTTTCTGGTACTTGATCCTTGAAAAAAATTCTGTCATCACGAGCAAGTCGATGATCAAAGGTGCCGCCAAGAGCGAGTCCTCACACACGTTATGGATGGAGATTCTGTTGTGCCCACCCAACATCAGTTCGCTGTAGTACTCGTCCATGGCGACTTTGGAGTCACCGACAGCTGGGAGATACTTGATGACGATACAGTGGTTGACTTTACTCTTATCCTTGTGATCGTTGTACAGGATTTTGTTTGACTGGATACAGTCGTCAATGACTGAGCTCTTGGAGATCTCCTTCGACCGGAATTGTCTCTGCGAGGACAAGTTCTTTCCGTCGTTGTTCCCCAAATGGTTGTACGACGCGATGGAGACGGGCTTGATCCCCGCATCGACCAAGAACTGCATCAGAACAGACTTCAATTTTGTCTGACCAGACTTGAAATCGTCACCTGCAATCAACACGTCGTGTCTCTCCGCCAGATCGATCAAACCTGGCACAAAAGTGTTCTGCGGGGATCCATTAATGTAGGGGACACCTTCCAAGATCGAAGCCGCTGCAAAGATGGTTGATGGAGCGATCTCCTCGTGGTTATCCTCAATAGCCTTCAAAAGGGAATCAGCCGAATCGTTAACACTGGGGATGATATCGACACATCTTTCCGTGTTTGCTGTCCACAACACAATCACTTTATCCAACTTGTTTGTCGCTTTAAAGTGACGAATATCTTTCCTAATCTGTTCCAAATCTTTTCTCTTCTGTGCAGTGGAGAACCCTTCCCCGCCCTGTGTCGCATTAATACAGTTATTAGCTCTATCGAATTGGTTCAAAGCGATGAAATCAGGGTAGTAAACTGATTTCATGGGCACGATATTTTCCATCTGACTTTTCAATTTCATTTGAAGGTCATACTCCAGTACATGCCCCCTCTGCATTGCTTCGAACAAGTTAGCATTATTGATATCCCACCCATCAACCACGAACTCCGTTGGGTCCGCCATGGGTAGCACGGAATTAAATGGGACAAACACGTCATTCCCCTTCACATCGACCCCCAATTTCATAGTGGACGACTGTGTCATTGAACCGAAAAAATTGGCCCTTTGAGGCCCCTCCTTGTTATTGAACACCATTTTCTGTCTATTAGCCAAAATAGAAGCTAAGAGAGTGGACCCGTTATTCCCGCCAAACCCTACTAACAAGACACCAACTTTCTCTGGGACACTGAGATCCACTTTAAAGTTGTAATTAATCTCGCGGGGGGACAGCCCGCGAACAGCGCCTGTTGATGGGTCTGTGTCAATGACCGTGTTCTGGTACTTAAACGAGGAAACCAGCTCATTGGTCTCTCTGGACAGAGTACATAGTTGTGGGTTAAAGGGGATAGCGTTTGCTGAACCAGAATTGTTAGTCATTGTTGTGCAGTGTGGTGGTGCACTGCTGGATCGAGGGAGAGACAGACGAAGGAGTAACCGACCTACACCCCAAACGCTCCTATTTATATACCGAGGGTAGACCGCCACCTCGAAGCACATGGCGACCTTGCATGCAACTGAGAACAGCGCGACGGTCTCCATGTGACAACACAGCGCGAGGGTTAAACCCGCGCCCGCAGCACACAGCACTGCAAGGACACGGAACAGCTGTTACAGCAGAGCGAGCGCGAGCCGCGGACACGTCTCCGGCCACTAACATTTCACATGGCAGCGGAAACCCGATCTCTGTGCAAACAGCCGCTGACCCCATATCGGAGGGTTTCCGGTTGTCCGGAGTGTGAAAACTAAACGAGTTTAAGTGCTACACAATAGAGAGAGAGAGAGAGAGAGGAATTCGGAGTTCAGTACAGAGGATGCTATATCGGGGGAAATAGGGGAGGGTGTGCCATGTGAAGGGACAGAGCACTGTGGGGATGGGCACATGGCCGCCACCGCCTCAGTGCTGCACCTTGTTGTCACCGAACACGGCACTCGAGGCGGGGACCTCCTCGTAGCTGGGGAGCTGTGCGTCCTTTGTGTGGGACGGCTCCGCGGGCAAGGCCTCCTCCGCGGGCGAGGCCTCCAGGTCCACGTCCAGCGAGCCGTTGTTCAGTGGGGTGCGGGACTCGTCGTCGGTGTTACGGGACCCCAGGCGGGAACCGGAAGCACCGCTGTTGCTGTTTGGTCTCTGCGTGCTTGTCTCGTATATGACGTATGCACTGTGGACGATGGCTGGGAAGTAGAAGATGATTGTGAGTAGGAAACTGAGTAGCGTGTCCCTGGACCAGAAACCCTTCCGCATGATCACGGGGACAGGCGGGATGAACACACCAAGACACATCAAGATGATGTCCTGTCTGTTCACTGAGTAGATTCCTTGGCCTACCATATTCTACCGAGTTTTGCGCTGTGTGCTTTGGGGTTGGGGCCCCATCAGAAGGACAAAACACCGCGTCACAACAGGCGCGCTTATATAAGATGTACGTATTTTATCTGTTGAGCCCCGAAAAATCGGGTCATGTGATGCGGTGGGGCGCAGCCTCTGGGGCACCCACACACCTGCGCACTCAAAATGCGGGAATTCCCACACTTTCTTTCTCTCTATGCACCCTGGTTACAGTGAGCCTATCTATACCTTCAGTAACACAAGGCTTGTACCAACGCTTGATTGTGGGGATCAAATAAACTGCAGTGTAGCTTTACATTCTCTTGCTCTATTAACATCCTTTCTTTTTCCGGTTTTGCCATTTTCACTTTCTGTATTTTATTTTTATTTTTTGTTTAATGGCAGAGGAGGAGGTAGATTTGACATTCTTGTGGAGGCGGAGAAACCTGCCATACAACAATAAACATCTTTTTACTGATTCGTCATCAAACCCTGCTAACACATCAAGATAACCTTTTTGTCTAGTACTCGACACCTCCGTTCTTCCTATTCTTATTCCCCTTTTTTTTTTCAAGCTTTTCATACCCTGGAACATCATGTCTCGAGAGTTCCCCATGAATAAGCTCCCTAGGGAGCTGTTGCACGAAATTGTATCACATTTGTCACAACAGGATCGACTGAACTGCGCACTCGTGTCCAGGAAATGGTACAAAGTGGCGACAAAGATCGTGTACAGGAGGATATACCTCAATGACTCGAACGTCGTCAGGTCGGACTTTATGAACGTCGCTATAAACTGGACTCTGCTCAATATCCCGTCGTTTTTGAACGAGGATGAGTCCAGGGACATCGCAAACAGTAAACTGAGAGCACTCATAACCACATTTGAAAACAACGAATACATTCTGAACTCCGTCGAGTGGATACGAATAAACTGGGATCTGGACTCACTCCTGCAGAAAAAGATTTTGAAATTACTCTGCGATAAGGCACAGGCATTGAAACGACTGGAAAACGTCACAGACCCATCCTGTAACGATATTATTGCCTCGGGGAGGTACTCCAGGGATAACCTCACAAGTTTCGACATGGCACCACCAAACTCTCTCCCGGAATTGGCAGTACCCCCCGAATTCATTCCAAACCTGATCGACTACCTGGATACAAGGATATCCACACACTTGTCACACATGACTCTGTTCATAGACCCTTTGAAACTTTTCAACTACTTGTACCATTTGAGGGAGAAACTGACCATTGTCGATTTGAAACTGCATTGGCGTCGAGAATTCTACGCACCAGAATATTTTGAGGAAAGTAAGTTGCGATCACCAGAATTGAGACGGCTCACAGATGTGTTTGACGTGCGCGCTCTCAAGACACTCACCATCATCTCGTGGAACGAGTCCCTCATGTCGCGCGAGATGCAGATGCTCAAAGAGTTCAAGGACTTTGTGCATCTAGAAGACTTATCCCTCATTTCCATCAAACAGGACATCGATATCCTCGTCGAACTGTTCGAAAACTTGAAAAACTTGAAACGGCTGAAGATGGACTTCTTGGAGGATTACATCCCAGAGACGACGTCGCCACGGATCTTCCTAACCATTTTATTCAATTGTCAAAAGTTGCAGTTCATCGATATCAGATTTGAGGGGATAGACACACCGGTCATCAACATGAATGGCAACAAGTTCGAGCTCGAGCAGAAATGCCACTGCGCAAACTGCACGTACGCGTTCAACGAAATACTGCGCGCCAAAATATTTGTATTCCCAATTGACTACTACCTGACGGACATCCAGGACATCGCCGCAAAGGATATCTTCAAGATGATGCGGTACCTCTCACTGCTACCGTACTCGAAGGCCTGCGATTGCTACCCAAGTGTGAGGACACAACCAATGAACATGAACGAGTTCGTCAAAAAGATGAACGAAAACTTGGTCAACTACAGACAGCACAGAAACCAGTTACTCAAAGTACCAAGGGAGGATCCAAACCCAGGGATCAATGATACTTGGAACGCAGCGGACTCAGACCCAGTACACACGGCCGCTGATTCACGGCCGGTCACTCTACAAGCTCAAACGGTGCTACCGCAACTAACTACTACACAGGCGAATAGAGACGAATTTGAACAACTGGACATCATACTGTCGTCGACAATACTGAACCAACGACTCGAAAACAAACTGGAAAGGTTACCGCACGACCCTTTGACTAAGTCTGACGTGATCCACCTCTACCACCTCATGATCCATCATTTCAAAAACACATACGTCACCTTCTTGAAGGGATTCCCAGAACTGAGATTCCTAATGCTGAACGATATCCCGACCATTGCAATAGAGGAAAACACCGAACGGATCTTCCACCCTATTTTTTACCATGACAACTAC
Source organism: Huiozyma naganishii CBS 8797 (assembly GCF_000348985.1). Lineage (NCBI taxonomy): Eukaryota > Fungi > Ascomycota > Saccharomycetes > Saccharomycetales > Saccharomycetaceae > Huiozyma > Huiozyma naganishii. Next base: position 497,543 of record NC_035924.1, read on the forward strand.
GAATCCAACCTGGGCGGCTGGACAAAACAGCCCTTCCCCAACAACGTTTCGAAAGGTACAGACGGAGACGATACCGTCACCAGAAGAGCCACGTTTATTTAAAGTGACTTTTCGCCTGTGCTGGGGACAAGAATTTCCGTACGTTCAAGATTTATGGCACGTACCCCAATTGCTACCTATACACTTCTACGTAAACATGTGACACAATCCCTTTTATGAATATTATTTAATGCATTCCTTTATGAACAACTCGCTTAGAAAACCTAACTTTATTTTGGATCCATTTTTTTTTCCGCATTTTTTTTTACTACTTAAACCTCACGAAAATTTTTTTTGTCGAAGTAGTGTGTTCTTCTATGTCTTGCTGTAACAGGGAGGAAACCAGTGGACTCAGATGAGATTTATGGAATGTAAAGCAGCTTGGATATCTTTTGAGAGAGAATGGACTTGGATTCATGGGATTGAGGGTTCAGAACTATTAATTGGAATTGGAATAGTTGAGGGACACCATTGACTTTGATTTGATTGCTGATGGCAGAAAACTCGCGATACTATAAAGATAACTCAAACGTTCCTTTTTGGCACTTCTATCCAACTGTAACAAAATTTGACTATCGTCTGCATAATTTGGTATCTGTTTCGATTTTTTTGGCTGATCTTTAGTTGCTTCTTTCACATTGATTACTTCTCCTCGGCCCTTTCATTGCCCATTTCTCTCTTTCGCTAAGATATCCGTCATCGCTGTATTTTGCACATCCTTTTAACGAATCTCATTTTTGAGTTTTACTATTTTTTTCATTATAGTATCGCAGATTGAACTTATATCTGATGCAACGTCACAGACGTTATGTCAGATCTCCAACTTTAAAACCATCGCTGTTAGAGGTTGCTTCTCTTTACGAAGGGTTAAGCGACCCATGAAATGGTGATGACCTAGAGTTTGGAACATTCCTCCCCCCTTTTACTGTCTGGTATAACACTCATGTAAATTTCAGAGACATTTGAGTCTTCAAATCCTTCTCCTCCCTGTCGATCCGCAGGAAAATATCTTGAATTTCGGCCTGTAGGCTCGTTGATTTTGTCTTGTTATAGAGGTCATGGAGCACCAGGTGCAAGGAAGTTGTGAACTTGTACTGCCTTTGAATGCTCATCTCAGTTGCATCGCTTATCTTGGCCTCTATAGACAACTTAACCACTTTTACCAGGTATGATTCGTACTGCGGGTCTTGTGACGACAGAAGTCTAAGGGTTCTCATAAATAAGTCACAGTTACTCTTTGATACTGGGATAGTGTCGTGGTATATCGGGAGCAGGTTTGCATTCTTGAACAACGACTGATACATTACTACCAACTCGTTGATGTTCCAATCGGGGAGCAGCGCAATCGTATCCTCTACTTCTCCCCTATGATAGACACACCTCCAAAACAACCGTTTCATTGGGATTGAAAGGGAACTGAAGTGTTCCACCCACATGGCGTAGTACGTATTCCAAAGTTCAGCATCGTGCGTTCTATAAAACAGCAAGATTGAAATATCCAACCTCACTTCCGGTGCAAACAGCGACATATTATCTTTAAGTTTTGTGACCTGATCGAACTGCTTAGAAAGTATTATCTTGATCATCTCCACAGTGGTTAATTTATGCATCAAGTGCAGCAACATCAAACGTTGATACAGTTCTTCACCGGTCAAATGTTTATAGTCCACTTGCCTCGACAACAAGTCCACATTTTCAGTACTTCGGGTACCAGCTTTCCTATTTACAGAAGTTGCAGTTGCCTGAGGAATACGTTGAACCAACGCCTTCAACTGGTGGAAAAATACGTCGTAGTGATCTTGCACTCTTTTCGCGCTTACCTTCTCGTTTGGTAAAGTGGCATTAAGTACTTTCAGAACATTATCCACATGCTTCTTCTCTGATGGTGCAGATATGCTTCCCGTACTGCTGTCACCATTAAGCTTTGCGTCTAACAGATTGGCCAGCGTCTTCGATGCGTCTGCACCTCGTGCCAGGAATGACAGCGTCGACTTCAGCTCCGTCGCATCCTTCTTTCTCGACCGCGTAAGTGCAGATATATGCAAGAACGCTCTTCGCATGATTGCCTCAGCACCAACAGTTGACCCCACAGGGAAACAGCTCCAACAACAGCAGACATTACATGAGCATCATCGTACAAATCATCTTTGCTCCTCTCCTTTCACGTGAACGTTAATATTATATTTGATGGTAGAAAAACAACAACCGAAAGGAAACCATCGAACTATTTTAGGTGTAAGCTCGGCATTACCCCTCTCGCAGGTTAGCTGGGGTAGGACACGTCGACGGGTCTTTACAAGTATCACTATTGGGGAGTAGTTTACGAGCACGGTTGTCAAGTTCTCTCTTCAGTGACCGGAAAAGAGATGGATCCAAACTCTATAGGGGAGGATGAATTACCCCCGGAGTTAGCAGATGCCGTAAGGAAGTCATGGTCAGAGCAACAGAACATGACACGGTTTCCCGAACAGAGTGTGCATACAGGGAACTCCCCCATTGGTACGCCCGGTGAGCTTTCTCAGTTCGAGAAATCGGAGGATATGGATATTCCGACTGGCACGGCTACACCCTTAAATAATGCCAGCAGTACTGTACAGGACTCTTTAAGACTCCTGCACTTCAGGGAACCAGACGCTCAGGATGAGCCAGATTACCAACTTTTCAAACACCACTACCATATTTCAAAAGATACTAGGGAATCAGTAAGCGACATTTTAAACGATTTGGATTTAGGATCTGCTGACCAAGGTCCACTGTCCCATAGTGACGACCTTCCTCCAATTCCACATCAGCAGCCACAGCAACCGCAATCTCTTCCGTATCCAATGGAGCGTACGCCTTCAAGTGGGACAGGCATAACCACCAGGCGTAGTTCAATACAAGATGTTCAATGGATACGGCAGTTACTCAATCCTCGAAGCTCCTTTTCCGGGAGTTCTGCGAACGAACCTGCAGCTGTTGAGATGGCGGAGAAGGGTGCAATAAAGTGTTGGGTTACCGCTTTGATGAACGATTCTCCTGAAGCGGTCAAGTCCATGATCGTACTGTATCAGTCTTTGAAGGCGACCAATTCGAAATACCGACTATACGTTTTGTACGATGGTACCGTGGATATATCGCAGTTGACCAAGTTTGACATCCACACCGTCCCTCTCGATTGCGAGTTCTTTTTTAATGGAGCTACCAACGTGCCGTCTAGTAAATGTGAGATGTTGAGAAATAAGAAGTGGTTTATTCTTTCCCTCTTTGTGTCCTTCATTAATACGAACTACGAGCTGATATGCTACATATCCCCCTCTTGCATGGTGGTTGAAAATATTGATGAATTGCTAGAAAACCAAGAAATCAACAACGAGATCGACAACGAGACATGTGTCTTGCTGAGCAACGCGAATACGAATAATGAACCACCACAGGTGATAATCCTGAAACCAAATAACGAAGTTGCCATGTGTTTAAGGGAATTCTTTACACTTTACGGCACAGATGACGAGAAAATCAAGAAGCTTTTGACTTTGAACGACTACGACATACTGAGAGAGCTCTTTGGTGAAACTTGGGCCCAGATATCTTCCGATGGCTACGTTGTTGTATTAAACGGTACGCAGCGCAGCATGAATTATGCTGATTTTGTACAATGCAGCAATGGGAATGTGATCGCTAAAATCATTGATTACAAAAATGTGAAACCGTGGAATTTGAAAGGGTTACAGGAGGAGACCACTACGATAGCTGGTAAATGGTACGAGGTATGGCTAAACTTCTGGAATGAGCACAAATGAATGTAAATGTAGATAGCAAAACAAGAAAAAAAAGTACATAAAGTCATGACAGGACCCGAAGATTTGCAAAGACATTTGGAAGAGTGTCGAAATGTATATGCGCTGCTTCTTTGCTCATCGCGTTACAACTGCTTTCTTGAGGTATGTGTAACTTTTCTTCCGGATATTATCCATATTTGCTAATCTTTCAGTTGTCATGAAAAATGTATTTGGGAAAAAAAGACAGAATGCAACGATTAGTAAACAGCAATAAAAAAAATTTTGAATTGGAAAATTAACAGTGTATTTGGTTGTTGTTCAAGCGTTTATAATGCTGTAATTGGTCCCTGAAAATTGCGTTGAGTAGTCGAGAGAGTTTCAATGAAGTTTTCCACTGATGCTGAGAAGCAAACGTTTGACAAATTGGTCAAAAACCTGCCTGGCATAGTCAAGGACAAGTGCGATGGGTACGATGAGCTTTACGGTTATAAACTCGTTAGCGAGGGTGCAGGGTCCGAATTTTACAACAAGGATGTTGCTGATGCGTTGGTGTTCAAGCTTTGCAAAGCGTACCAATTCCAATACGAGGACATTATGCAACACTTGATCCATATCTTGAAATGGAGGAAAGAGTTCAATCCATTGAGCAGTGCCTTCCAAGAGGTTCACGACAAAGATTTGCAAGAGATTGGGTTCCTTACATTTTTGAAGGAGAACGACCCGAACACGAGGGCGATTACGTGGAATCTTTACGGTGAGCTGTTGAAGAAGAAGGAACTGCTCAACGACCTCGACAAGTTCATCCGGTACCGTATCGGGCTGATGGAGCGTGGTTTGAGGTTAGTAGATTTCACTGACGAGTCCGACAACTACATGACCCAAGTGCACGACTATAAAGGCGTATCCCTGTGGCGTATGGACCCGAAGATGAAGGCGTGCGTGAAGCAGGTTATCAGCATCTTCCAAGAGAGCTACCCTGAACTGCTCTACGCCAAATATTTCGTAAACGTTCCAACGGTCCTTGGGTGGGTCTACGACGTGATCAAGAAGTTTGTGGACCCTGAGACACGTAAGAAATTCGTCGTGCTGACAGACGGCAACAAACTCGGGCAGTACCTCGCCGGTGCGCCCAGCAAACAATACGGTGGGAAAAACAAGAAAACTTTGGCCGAACTGAACATGACGGATATCAGACCCACCGACTACGGCCTGTTCATGTTGGAGCAATTAGCCAACGTGGACTTGGATTAGCATGTGCTCAAGCTCGTCTTTGTAATATAGGAAAGGGAATACGAGAGGACCCTCATCGAAGCGTCACTCTATTACCCGTTTCGGATTTGTCTTCTTTTTGCTTTCTGCGTCAGTTCAGTGCACACACAGAAACCGGCGCACAGAAACCGGCGACTCATGGAAGGTCTCAGAAAAAAACACAATAGAGCGAATCTTGATATCGGACCTTCTTCTTCTTCTCCGAAGTTCCACGCAGAAACCGCCGCAGGGAGAACTGGAGCACACGTGACCGAAGTAGCGCCTCGTCGCTGCCACCCCCCCTTTCGGTCTCCTCTTCGGAGAGAAATATCTCAAAATGGAGGGAATTCACATAAATAGCGTTATAGGAGCGAAACAAATCTTGTCTCCATGTTACTTCTGTTTAAGTTACGAGTGTAATATTCTAGCTTTCTGCTACTAGATCCAAGCTATTAATGTTAAGACGTAACACAACACACATATTCAACAACAGCAAGAGAGTGCCTCACAGGGTGCTGCGAAGCCGGAAGAGCGTGCCGCAGTACTCGGATAGCATAAACCTCGGGCTGGGCAACGAGTACCAGCAGGAAGAGGCCCGGTTTGGGAACTTTTCCGTGCTCAACGAGAACACGCACCCGGGTGTGGTGTACTACTTTATAGAGCTGAGAAACTCCGGTGACGACAGCAGCACGCCCGGGAGGGGTAACAACAACAACAACAATAACAACGAGGGGGACCGCAGTCGAGGCTCTGACGCCCACATATAACCAAGCTTCGGCATCTCTAACCCTCATCTGTAAAACACACCACTACTATTTAACGTTTACATATAAGTGTCGGTTTGTTGAAAGCAATGTACGATCACTTCATACGAAACTGTGGTTTTCGGAAAATTGTTCAGTGTCGCACGATTTTGATCAAGAGACGCAGTTTGCGTCGGTGACTAAACTATCGTTTGGTTCCTCGTAGAGGGGCCCACACTTGAGAGCGAACGTCATAAAGACAGTGCCATTCCAAATAAATAAATAATAATACATGTCCGCAGATCATTCGAGAGATCCCTGTCCCATAGTCATCCTCAACGATTTTGGTGGTGCGTTTGCCATGGGTGCCATCGGTGGGGTTGTGTGGCACGGTATAAAAGGTTTCAGGAACTCGCCCATGGGGGAGAGGCGGATAGGCTCGTTGAACGCCATCAAAGCGCGGGCGCCCGTGCTTGGGGGGAACTTCGGTGTTTGGGGTGGTCTGTTTTCCACTTTTGACTGCGGTGTGAAGGCTGTCCGGAAGAGAGAGGACCCATGGAACGCGATCATCGCTGGTCTGTTCACGGGTGGTGCGCTCGCCATCAGAGGTGGGTGGAAACATACAAGAAACAGTGCTATAACCTGTGGGTGTCTCTTGGGTGTGATCGAGGGTGTCGGGCTGATGTTCCAAAGGTATGCCGCATGGCAGGCCAAGCCAATGGCACCACCACTGCCTGAATCGCCACAACCTTTGCAAGCATAAGTGGTTATACACAGCACAAAAGAGATAAAAGCAACTAATGGAATTAAATGTAACGTTCAACCATCATGTACATACATATACGCACCCTCCCTCACTATACTCCTCCTCTAATCATAAATATAAGCACTTGAATCATTTTTATGTATAAAGACTTATGACTGTTCAACAAACGGTAAACGGCGAAACAACCAAAGCCTAATTAACACTTTCATATATATATATATATCATATATTGATGTGAGAATCTGCAAATTATTTACATCCCCGTGTGTTCTTCTTTAGAGAAAAAGAAAAAATGGATATATCGTTACAACTAACTCCCCTTGTTGACATCAAGAGCCGTTTCACCGTCCCGCCTCTCTCCTTCTTGCAACCCGCTTTTGAGACGTTTACTCCTCCCTTATCGTCAAGTTCGTGAATTTCTTGGTAGTCCCCCCAGGTGGAGACGGAATGTAGTGATTAGTAATTAAGTTATTATGATGATTGTGGGCTGCCATTTTATTATTATTATTAGTATTATTATTGTTATAGTTTTCATTAGGCGTGGTATCATTAATTTTGTTAGAGTTGTCGTTGTTCGCGCTGTGATGATGCAGGTTATTGCTATTATTGCTTGTGAAATTGGAGTTTGTGCCGTTGACATGCCCCGCAGGGTTCACACCAGTGCCATCGTCGGAACGTTCACTGTGGCCATGGGCCGATGATCCCGTGTTCGTATTTTGGATGGATTGCAACGTTCCCGGTGGGTACCACTCGCCTGTGAATGGCTGATTGGTAATGAACGGATGTTGGGCGGCCTGTTGAGGAGCCCATCTTTCCAGTGGGTTAAGGTTTAGGATCCCCGTTAGAAAATGAAGCAGGCATGCCCTATTGGCCATTTCTTGATCAATAAGTTCTTGCGAGTGTTGAATGTTCTTGGGGATTCTGTAATTTTTGATTATATCTTGCAATTTCTCCCATTTGAAGTATTGCTTCCCCGGTTTTTCGTTAGCGTCCTTGAAATCTCTGTTGAATTCGTCCAGTGTTTTCAACCTGTATTTACTCCCCAACTCGGATCTGTTCTCCCAGGGTTCCAATTTGTGCATGAACTTGGAGGTGTTTTTACCCATATCAAGCATCCAATTGGGCGGCTGTTGCACGGTGTTAACAATTCTGGTTATTTGATTGAACTCGGACGAACCTGGGAATATTGGAATCCCCAAAAACAGCTCCGCGACGATACAACCGAGGGACCACATGTCGATGCTCGAGGAGTAAGGGATCCCTAGGATGATCTCGGGGGCCCTGTAAAATCTCGACTGAATGTACGTGTACACGGTTCTTGCCTCTTCGCAAGACGACCCGAAATCGATAATTTTGATGTCCGGTTTATCAGGTGAACACAACAGGATGTTTTCCGGTTTCAAGTCACAATGAATGAGTTTACTGTCCTTTAGCACACACAGCGAATCCAGCATCTGCTTGGTGAATATCTTGATCAGTTGCATCGACAGGCCGTGGTATTGATTCTGTTTCAGTAATTCGTAGAGGTTGTTGCTGAGCAACTCGAACACGAGACACAGATGGTTTTTATGGACGAAGGAGTCGTGCATGCGAAGGAAGTGGTGCACATTGTTTGGGTCAATCTTTGTGTTTATCAACTCTAGGATCTTCGCCTCTGTGATACTCTGGTTTAAGTACTCTGAGCGGGATTTGATGACTTTCACAGCCAGAATTTCCTTCGTTTGCAAGTTCTGGCACTTGACCACTTGACCAAATGTCCCCTGCCCCAAGATATCCAACACGAGATACTTCCTGTTCTGTTCGACACCAAGCACGTCGTTAACGTACAGGATGTAATCACTGTTGACATTATCGTACCCATTATTGCATTTCCCCTCGCTTGGTTTCGTCAGTACTCTCTTTGGGTTCTTCGAAGTCTTGTAAATGAAATCAGGGGAGCACAGTTGGTATGTGGTTATTAGATTCTTGGTCATTGCGTTTAGGGGAGAGATTGTCTGCGAGTGGACGGAAGCCCTTCTATATTTTGGCGTTTTGTTCACCGTTGGGGATAATTCCGATTTACTCTTGCAACTTGACATCTGTGGGATAGTAGGTTTCTCCTCTCTCAATGGTGCGAACTGTTGTGGGAACGGAGTAGAGGTGGTTGGAGTAGCAGAAGTCATACCTCCACTACTGGTTGGGAATGCACTCAGTCTTCTATAAGGTGACACTGAGGACATCCCCATAAAGTTTGGGTTCATCCCTGATTGCACATTTTGTAACTTGCCAGCGGAAGATGAGTTGGCCATATTAGTGCTGAAATGCCCGTTTGGCCCAACAGTACCTGCATTATTCCCAAAATTCGAAGTTGTATTACCAGCGGTGCTTGGTGCCGTTGTGTACTGAGGGGTAGTGAATGCAGTTGCAGCCATACTTTGCCTCCTTTGAAACCCGTTCTGCTGATTGTACAAGTTGGGCACAAATCTTGTATTCAGATGCTGTTGTTGCTGCTGCTGCTTATTGAACAGAGACTGTCTCTGTTGTTGTGACGACCCCATTGATGGATTAAACCCCGAGAGAGCGGTGCCAGGCCCAGCACTGCTGCTAGCACCACCGGGACCATAGTCACCATTACTGTTGATGCTACTGGTGTTTTGACCCATCGAGTTATACGTTGGGTAATTTTCGTACTGGAACGGGTTCGGCGCACCTGCTCTTGTTGGCGGTATTACGAGGCTGGACTTCCTTCTTTTGAAGTTTTCGAAATCCTCATTCGGCGTCTCCATTATCATTTCGTGGTTTGGCGAATACAGTACGTGCCCAGTGTTCCCAGCAGCATCTCCAGCAACTTGACCCGTTGAGTAATCATTTTGATTTCCCCCGTTGCTATCCCAAGGATTATTGAACGCAAATTTCACTTCCTGTTTTTGTTGTTGTTGTTGTTGTTGTTGTTGTTCCTGCTGCTGTTGCTGTTGCCCTTCATCATTCTGAAAGAAGTTTGGGTTCCAAATGCTATTACCGTTATTATTAGTCATTTGAGAACTGTTTTGGTGCATGCTTGTTTCTTTTCTTTTCCTCTTCTCCAATGCAATATATCGCTTAAAATAGGCCAAAAAAAATAATAATGCAAAGACACACACACGATGAACAAGTGTTATAAAACCCCCAGAATAGACCGCTTGTCTAAACCCGTTTGATCTTTCTACGTCTGTAGGTTTCTATAAATTTCCACCTTCCTTTTTTTATTCTATTTTATTTTTATCAATTTATTGAATTTTTTTTCTTTCTTGGAAAGCCACCACCTTCTTCGTTATATGGCTGTTCCCCTTGTAATTGAAATACAGAGGCAGAAGATTGCAAAAAAAATAAGAGGGGGTGGGGTGGGGTGGGGGGTGAAAGTGGGAGACGGATCTGGACTGTATATAAATTTAATAAACTCTTGAGGGATATAACAGGTTATCCCGGAAGACGAAGGAGGGGGACGAGGGGGGGGGGGGGGAACAAATGAATAAAAACTTACAACAGTGATGCAACGACAGCTATATCTTGGCTACAAAAGATAATACGGGAAGAAAAGAGAGAGTTCGAAAAGAAAAAAAGACAAATAGATATAAACCTCGGTAATCACCGATATACAGCACTAACCCCCCATTCACTCCCACTCTCACTCCCTACTGTTGCTGTTACTGCTGTTCACGTCCTCTCATGTTCTTCCCCTTTACCAGAGCAGTGTTCTGTCTTGTTGTGTAGTAAACGCGATTTGGCGGGAATGCACAACACCCTGCCACAACGTAACCTTAAAAAACAAACTTGCGATAAAATTGTCCCTTAACTACGCGCACGATCTTTCATTTCTGCGAGAGAGAGAAAAACACCGCTGCAACTGCCACGCGGCGGGAGACAGAAAAGGGGAGCGGCGCTGTGGGTCGCCTGTCTGCGCTGGTTTCTGTGGCTGCTGCGGTGTTTTCCCTGGCTAGCGGCAGGCGGGGCTGCGCGGAGAGAGACGCCCGGAAGGGAAGGCAGTGCGCTCGTTTAGTGGGGCTGTGACCCTTTCCTGCACGGTTCCTGTCACCTGCAGGTAAAGAGAAAAACTGGCGTATGGCTGTGTATGCGTCTTTTCTTAGGGTTTTTTTTTGTATAGTACACACAATTCCCGTCAGCCCACATAAACCCACGCACCCTGCCCCTAATGCGTGACAAATAAAGGGGGGCTGAGAAGGCGAGGGGAGCAGAACATGTGATATCCCTGCGTGTGGTATTATTACGTGTTTGTTTTTTTACTGATTCTGTTCTGCCTAATGCCGCGGGAACGAGCGGTTTCTTTTCTTGCCTGGCAACATCTGCATGAAGAAACACACATTTTCTTCTATTGTTCCGTGTGCAGCGGCATAGAATAATGAACAGAGAACAAAGGAAACCCTTCGCTCGCACTGCTCTGCACGGGACACCGGGAAGACGTTCAGTGAGGGGTTTCTTGCCCGTCATGTGATGTCGTTTTGCTGCCTCTAAGAGGAGAAAAAAGAAGAGTCAGGGTCATGTGACTGTTAGGGTTTGACGTACTTAGTGATATGTGCTGGGTGTGTTAGGGCTAGTAAGATGGGAACAGGAAAACCAGCATTGGCCCAGAAAAAAATTGTCATTATAGTTACCTCGCACTTGCGAGTCCCCATTAAGTAGATTACCGTTACTGCGAGTGCATTCCAAGAGAGACTTAGCATTTTGGTAACAACGTCTACCAAAAGATGAATATTTCCACATCTACTTTCCAAACTTCAAGGAGGAGACTAAAGCAAATAGAGGAAGAAGAAAATGCGACCACTTTGCAATTGGGACACGAGTTCCAATTGACACAGATTAACCATCAAGGTGAGGAGGAACCCCTGATTGCATTGAATCTGTCCGAAACAAGATTGCTAATCAAGGAGGCTCTTGTCGGTAGGAGAAGAGCGTTGAAGAAAGTGCAAAAGTCCAATATAAAGAAACGCAGTGACGCTAGGAAGGATGATCCATCGGTTGATGTGGATGTTGATGAAGATGACGACGACGATGATGACGATGACCAGTTTATGAATAATGAAACGACAGAGAAGGAACTGGAGGCATTGGATTTGTTGCTGGAACAAACTACAACGGGGAACAACAAAGACTTGAAGAACACAATGGAGTATTTGACCAACTTCTCAAGGTTCAAAGATCAGCAGACAGTCAGCGCAGTGATACAGTTGATGAAAACGGTCGATGCGGATCTGCATCCTTTTGAGATCGCCCAATTAGGGTCCCTCGCTTGTGACACGGCAGATGAGGCAAAGACACTGATACCAAGTTTGAACGGGAAAATATCGGATGACGTCCTGGAGAGAATATTGAAGGAATTATCCAGCCTGGCTAGTATGTATTGAGAAGGCAAGCAACGCTCTCTCACATCCAAATATACAAACAAACAAAATCTTGCAAGTAACACACTGTACCTGCACTAGCACTCTTCAGACTATTTGTAGCGGCAGCGGCATCCTAATTGTCCTCTCGTAGGAAAGATTTCCCGCTGCCGTTCTTCCACCATCTCATAAGACAGCTATGTGGTGTAATCCCGATGTTATGTTCGTCCGCAATATCACAACGACATCGTTGGTCCATTCGTAGAGTTGTGGAGATTGGACATGTGTTGAAAGGTTGGTGCTCGTATGCGATCCCATCAAAATGTATAATCTCATCTTTGTTTAACAGTAGAGCCACCGCAATCGAATGAACTGGAGCGTCCCCCCACCGCTCATAGTAAAACCCACCTTTGGCGTCTAAATGCTCGAAAAACTTAATGTACTTCTCGCTTCTAAAGAAGTTCAAATCACCAATCTCGAAATTGGACCAGAAATGACACAGATTGTAATCCGAGTGGCTCCCAGTAACAGGCTCGTACATTCCAATCTTGCTCTTATCCGTCAAAAAATTGTACGAATTGGAGTTCATGTCAATGTCATGCCCACCATCCTTCTCAATGTACTCTGAAACGGCATCCCAAAGACTCTCAATTGTGTTTTCGTACTCGTAAAGAGAGATCACAAACCCATAAATCTTTTGTTGCTCTCTCATTATCCTGAACGGGTCGTAGGGGAAATCACAGAAATATCGGACATCAGGTTCCACACGGAAATAGTAGTCATAGTCATCCAGGATCTTCTGCCTAAAGAAGTACCCGGAGTTGAACCTGCACATGTTGCGGTATGACTTGGAGTTGCCGTATAATACACCGTCCTCCTCCATCGTATTTAACGCCTCTTCGAATCTCGTTTCGTTGATCCATTGTGGTCTGTCCCAATCTTCCGAGGGTATTAATGCGTATTGAGTCCTGCCACTGGCCATCGCTGTCGTAGCCTCTATAAATTCAGGGGAAAAGGGAACATCATTCATAAACGTCCAATCGTAGTGGTACATCCTATTGAAGCTGTCTTCCAGCGACTTCATCGAATCCAAGGCTCCTTCCAACTCCATATTCCTTACCAGCATCAATAACGTCGCATTCTCTCGTTGGTACCCCCTCGCTGCATTTTTATCCCTTCGTCTGTTCAATGCATTGTTGTCGTATGTATGGGAGGATAATTTCATCTCTGTTTCTAATTCAAAGACGTACCGTTTTTTGAGTTCGTCATCGTATTTGGATCTCAACACGGAAGACCGCAAAGCATAACTCTGTTCCAGTTCCGTTTGTCTAAAATACAGTCCACCCAATTTGAAACATTCATATATGAGTGGGATTGTGACAGATATTAAGACCAGCTTAACTCTCCAGTTCATTAGCCGCTGTGCAGTTCGTTCTAATACCTATTTTTGATTTTTTCCTCCGTTTTCCTGTCCTTAGCAGTTTTAATAGATCCTTCTTCACAAAAAATAATAAAAGTTCCGATGCAAATTCGCCATATATTGAGGCGAAGCTGCATCGCCCAGAGATAATACAATGCTGTGAGAAGGGGAGGGGGCTCCGCACAGTGGTCTGTTGTGAATGAATGATTTTACATAGAAGGAGATAATATAGTTATTGAGATGTATTTATATTATTATTCTTATCCACTAAATTAGAAGGTAAATAAAAGAATAGACAGTATATCTAACAAAGCTAATTTATGACCTCTTAACGGGAGTAAGTCCAGACGTTCTTCAACAAACCGTCGTTTTGAGCCAATCTGTTCAAAGAGTCATCGGATTCACCTCTGGCTCTGACGTAACCAGACAAAGCGTAGGTGATGAATTCACCTGGGATGACGTGACCTTCTTCGTTGACCTTGGCAATGTTGATTTGCACAGAGGCGTGGTCATCAGCCTTGATGATTCTGTTAGTGGCAGAGCACTTTCTTGGAACGTATAGTTCGACCTGTTATAAAAAAGTGAAACAATATGAACATTACAGTTCATTAAAGTTTGATTATGTTAGTAAAATTACTCTCTTTTTGTCCTGGTGTTTCGAAGTGGTCTAAGTGCTAGATTATCACAATCATGGTATCGAGTTAGCGAAGCTCTGTCACAGGTTAAATCGTGGAAAGCTGGAAAAATACCCTTGGAGTGGGAAACAAACAGTGTTAGCAACGGGCACAGTCGTGCCTACTACCCCACATATCGGCATTCAAACCCTAACTCATTCATATTATTAAATGGTTATACCACGGACCTCTTTGATCGATCATCCCACTTCATATTTGCTCGCTTTCTCGTCCAATCAATCGATATCTTTCAGTACCGCCTCTTCAAATAATCTAGATTCTCAAACATACTAGTTGACCCTTATCGTTTTCCATGTTGGCTTATTGGTATATTATGCTTGTCTTGGTATGCTAACGTTAACAAAGAGAAGAAAGTGTAGCATTGCACATGAAAGTGAGATTTCAAGAGTCCTTCCAGGAAATCAATAACTGAAAAACTCATCTGTACTGCTCGGCAATGCCAGAGCCCATTGCACAAAGGGAGAGCGAGGACTCCAGAGAGAGAGAGGACGGGACAAGCCTGGGCGGAGGAGAGAGCCGCTAACCTCCCACTATTCTTTGCTGGGGTGTCTGCCTAGAGAGTCTTTTCCCAACAGCTGAAAAAAATGGAAACTTCAAGAAAAAAAAAACTAACTTTCCATATTTGGAAATTGTGTCTGTTTCTATCTTTTTCTCTAAGATACTTTTTTTTCAGAACCCACCATAAAAGATGTACGGATGTTAAATTTGGGACAAAAAACAAAATGCCAGGGACCATCTCCGTCTCCTTTTTCCCCTGACGGGAATTACCGAACTGTAATGTGGTTTTGCAACGTCTCTGTTGCAGATCTTCACTGTGGGAAGTTCATTTCTACTTAAAAAACAAGTGAAAATAAAATAGAGCTAGGTGAACAGGCATCTGCACTGCTGAAGGTGAACAGTTATCAGCATCGAATGTTGTTTGCTCCTTCAAAGGGTCGCTAAAATACTTTAGTATATATTCCTCATACAACATAATGACAGCTTCGCAGTCCGAAATCATAACTGAAAACGATTATGGGGTCGCACCGATTAGGGTGACTAGACCAAGAAGTTTATCAGACCCGAATGATCTGATTGAGCAAAACTGTCTGGTGGACCCTGGGAACCATGGGCCTGATCACTTCAAGACCAAGATGTCTAAATGGAGGTTTTCAATTAGAGAATTGCTGGTCCCCTTCACCGATACACAATCTGCATACCTCATGAGATGGCAAACTAGGTTTAGAAACCCTGGTACAGATATCTTATTTGCATACACAGCTCTACTTGGGTCTCACACGTTCTACGTCCTGTGCCTACCACTACCCGCGTGGGTCGGGTTTTTCGAGACTACTCGAGACATGGTATACATTTTTGGGTACTCGATATACCTGAGTGGTTACCTGAAGGATTTCTTGTGTCTCCCTCGACCAAAATCTCCACCTATGCATAGAATCACATTGAGTAGCTACACTGCTAAAGAATACGGTGCCCCGAGTTCCCACACGGCTAATGCTATCGGGGTTACCTTATATTTCCTGTTTGTGATATGGTTTCAGATATCAAACGATCAAACATTGACCCAGAAAATCGTGTACAGCTCCATTGCTCTAATATATGCGTTCATTCTTTCAATGGGTCGTCTATACTGCGGTATGCATGGTGTATTGGATTTGGTTATCGGGGTTCTCGTCGGTGTGCTCTGTTTTGCAGTTCGGATGGCTCTCAAAAGTTACTTCCGCTTATTCAACAGTGGGAAATACTGGTGGTACCCTATTTTGAGCATAGGGTGGGGGTTATCTCTATTGCTGTTCCATGTGCGACCCATTGATGAGTGTCCCTGCTTTGATGACAGCGTTGCGTTTGTTGGCGTGATCTGTGGTATTGAGTGTTGTGACTGGTTCATAAAATACTTTGGTTTGACAATGGTTTACAGTTTTACAAGTGCGTCTGCAAGGGTGCTGTTGGCGCGGTTGCTGATTGGGTTCCCCCTTCTCGTTATATGGAAGTACATTGTGGGTAAACCACTCTGTTACTGGTTTGTTTTGAAAGTCCTACGAATGAGGGACGACCGAGGCGAGAGGTTGAGTAGGTTATCGAAGGAGTTAAGGAAAAGGGAATCGCAGAGCGAGTGTCTTTTGTTCTGTGGTGTGTCCACCATTGATATTGTAGCAAGGTTCTTTATCTACGGTGGGATCCCCATGGCAGTGATGCTACTGTCACCGGCGCCCATTGGGTGGATCGGTGAAAAGCTTGGAATCCAGCCGATCAACAATTAAACAGAACTGAAGAGCCTCCCACAGGGACTGGTATCTCGAATATATTGGTTTTTCCTAACATTCAATGTCGTATCATATATATGTATAGATGTATGTTTTTAAACAGATGATGAATAATAAATTTGTGTGTGGTATGTTTTTGGTTGTTTTTTTTAGTGATGCACGTCCGTCAGGTGACGCTTCCCCGCTAGAGTTGCACTCAGGGGACCGTACGTCTTTGCGTTCTCCCTGTAGTCCTTGAACGACTTGAAGGAATTCCCAGAGGAAACCTCGCCTACGGCTTTCTTGAACGCGCCCGTCGTCGATGACTTACCCAACGTCTGAGCAACTGTCGAACCTCTTTGGGCAGCTAGTTTCGTGATTTGAGATAGCATTGTGTGTGTATGTGTGTTTTGGGTTGTGTTACTGTTACACGTTTAAGAGAAGAAGAGCAAGAAGCACAGAACAGGGAAGTAAAGTTATGTTCGCACCCCTCTCAGCTGCACTTATCCATATTTATATATTTATCTATAATATGTCAGTTGCTGCGGCAACCGACGATCCCATCCATGCCAAGTGTGAGGCAGAGGGGTGTGACACCTCGAGATAAGAGAGGGTGGTAACCACCCCGTTCCCCGTCTCTCATTTGCCGCATTCACAGTGCGCCCAGTTTCTTATCAGTTCATTCTTGCTGGAAGCGGGGGGGCCAGTCGAGATATCTCGAGGTGCGTGACCCAGTCTGTCGTCCGCCATGGAATTCCCCGATGCGGTAATAAATCGGTGCGACGGCCGTTCAGACGCGGGTTTTTTCCGATTATATTCTTCCCTCTATTTTTTGAAGGTGCGATGGCGTGGGGGTGGGTTCCACGGAAGGGCTCTGTTACGGGCCGCTGTAGCACTTGGGTGAGAGGGCTAACGATTCTTCATTTACAATAGAGACTGGCAAGAGAAGGGCCTTCTTCATTCTCTCCGTACGCTCTGTAGGGGAGAGACCAGATTTTGCAGCGAGTAGCACAGTGGGAGGCACAACCGTAATTCCACTGTAAGTTACTGAGACGTCGGGGGAAACATCGGGGAGACTAAACAGAGGATATGGAACTTCACGAAGTTATTTTAACAACTGGCAGGTTTAAAGAATGTGTGTAGAATCCCGATTCTGATCAAAATGAAAAAAAAAAACTGAAAAAATTGAAAAAAAATAACAAAGAAAAAATTAAGAAATTGGCAAGCATACAAAGAAGTAACTAACCGTCTTGGCAGTTGAACTATACCAAACAAAAAGGCAGAGGTAGACAGAAAAATATATAGAGGGTTATACTGCACCACTTGGCCAACTTTTTTTTTTGTTTATTTCCCATTCTATTTCCCTGCACTCTGCACTGCATCTACCTAGAACTTTTCAATTGCACTTCTGGGACGAAGACAAATCCTCAATTTATGTGCAAACAAACCCAATAAGAACTAGATAATATTCCTTTTCATCAAATAAATTGAGGGGAAAGGGAACACAAGAGAAAGCATCAGTATAATGACGGAGTCGTCAATTCACCAGGGTCCAGCTTTAGACTTGGACTACGAATCCATGCCGTCGAATTCACCGCTGTCGCATCAATTGCTAGCAGGTGCATTTGCCGGCATCATGGAACATTCAGTGATGTTTCCCATAGACGCGTTGAAGACCCGAATACAGTCTGGCCATGCTTTGCTCTCCAATAATATCATACAAAACATTTCAAAGATATCCACCCTAGAGGGATCTACGACTCTTTGGAAAGGTGTGCAATCCGTCATCCTCGGTGCAGGCCCCGCACACGCGGTATACTTTGGTACTTACGAATTCTGTAAGTCAAGGCTTATAGACGAACAAGATATGCATACGCACCAGCCGATAAAAACTGCAATCAGTGGGGCTTGTGCCACAGTCGCATCAGACGCATTAATGAACCCATTCGATACATTGAAACAGCGAGTACAGCTCAGCCCAAACTCGAAAGTTTGGGCGGTAGCAGGCGAAATGTACAGGACTGAGGGTATATCTGCATTTTACTACTCGTACCCCACCACAATTGCAATGAACATACCGTTTACTGCATTGAACTTTGTCATTTACGAGTCATCAACGAAAATATTGAACCCAACGGGAGGGTATAACCCACTGGTACACTGTCTCTGCGGTGGGATAAGTGGGACACTCTGTGCTGCAATCACAACCCCCTTAGACGTGATAAAAACCACGTTGCAAGTTAGAGGCAGCGATAGAGTCTCCTTGGAGATATTCAGACAAGCGGACACCTTCAGCAAGGCAGCAAGGGCTATATTCAAAGTTCATGGTTACAAGGGGTTTTGGAGAGGGTTGCAGCCAAGGATTGTAGCCACTATGCCCGCCACTGCTATATCATGGACTGCGTACGAGTGTGCCAAGCACTTCCTTTTGACTATTTCTTGAATGGATCCCATGTTGTGCTCTAAAAGAACAACAACAACCAACGGACTCAATGCACATATCTCTATACTTTTATAGAACATTTCATTCGATAAACTAGTAGCAACAACAGTTGTTGTCACCCCGTCAGCCGTCTGGCGAGAACTGTTAATGTGAGAGATTTCAAGGAAAAAAAAGGGACGACAATAGCGATGTTTAATTAATCCGATGACCCGAGGGGAACTACAGAGCAGTAGTATTTTCGGTGACTGCGTCATCAAATTGACTCGAGGTTTCCAGCTTTGGAATAGTTCTAACAAAAACGAGTGTATGTTTTTGGGCCCCATTTTCTTAATATTGCTCTGTTTCAATCTGAATGCGTCACACTCTGCAGGCGTAGCGACGCATCTAAGTGTTCTATTTCGGAGCATTCCCAAGCACCTAATACAATATAAACCTTGGCTGAAAGCTGGTGCTTTTTTCCCAGACGCACTATACAGCTGTAAACCAGACCCGAAATGGCAAGAGTTTGCAGAATTTACGCATTGGCCGGAGTTTATATTAATCGCCTTGGATTATTGGAAGGAAAAATACGGACTTACAGGACTCAGTGAAACCCCTGACGCTTTGGCCTTACAAAGTTTCGTACTAGGCGTGTTTAACCATCAAATTGTCGATGTATCTTGGCACTCTTTGGTGGAAGGCTTCACGACTCATGGACTAGTCAAAGTGTTTGCCGAATTAGAATTCGATGGTGACATCGAAAACGCACATAACTTTGTGGATGTTATTGGTGATCTCTACACGCTGAATAACTGGGTTAGAGAGGACAAAGTGTCATTTGAAAGCTGGAAATCCTTTTCTAGAAATGACTGGGCGCTGCCCGTGGAAGGAGACCTTATGGCTATTGTCGCAAAGTCAGGATTAAATACTGCACAAATATCATACCAAGAGTTGAATTATTGCGTTAAAAGAGGATTGATTGCAGTTAACAGCGAAATCTACAGCATAAGAACCGGTAGGGCAGCTGTTCTCAGACGTGCTCAGATGCAATCCCCGATAGCTGCCGAATTTTTACAGGAGCATTACATGGGGGGAGAGTGGGATCTGATCTCTATGACCAAGAAATGCGTCCCGGTACTAAACAGTCTATTCGATGATAAGATACATAAAGGGCAAACTGTTCTTGAACAGATACGATTATGCGGGAATTTACCTGCGGCAACTTCCCACAACGCAATATTTCAAAGAGGGATCTCTTCGAAGCAACTCCATTCCAATGGCAGATTCATATCATCTCTGATGCCTTTTTCTAAATTTGGGACAGCTATGACTATCGGAAAATTTTATGATGATGATGAACTTTATCTGGCAGTGTCTTCCCCCCTAGAAGATTCCATGGGGAGCATATATCTTATCCCTTGGTCAGTCGTGTCTGGCTTACAGGGGGAAGATACACAAACAATATTACCTGTTACCTCCATGTTTGGATCTACCGTGAAGAAGTATTCTATGGGGGGAGTGGATTTCTTGGTCATTTCAGAGCCTGGAGTAAACGAAATTAAGTTTTTCAGGGGAAAGATACTGGTTCTTTCGTTATTCGCAGACGAGCATTCTGAAGTAAGCCAGCTTGAAGTTGTAGCGATAAGTGAATCGTTGCAGTTTGATATGAGGGATATTGTGCTGTCTAGTGTTTCCTTCGGATTTTTGGAAACAGGTGTAGTTTTCGTCATCAAAGGAAGAGAAATCATAAAACTTCTTTTTAACGGACATGTGAACCAAGTAATTAATATCTTTGATCTCAACCTAATTGACCTCACAAATAGCATTACGTTGAAAGATTATAGTCATTTTGGTTCAAGTGTTGCAATTTCACCTCCATTCAAGGATGATAGCTACAGCATTTATGTGACAGCTCAAAGTCTTGGTGCCGTTTTTGTTTACCACATCAATGACGAACAACAATCTCTTTCACCCAAATTTGTGATAAATATGCAATCCATTTTCGAATGGGGGCTCAGTCCCAAACCAATACACATTATACCGTCGAGCTCCCATCAAATGTTTGGTGGGTATATTCATTCATGGGAATACACTTCGAGAAAATTCTTTTCCATTTCCCAGAAGCTTCAGAATAAAGTTTGTGTTTATGAAGACTTAAACGGTTCCATACGTTTCCACATATGTTTGAAGCTGGTTCATAGTGTCAATGATGTACCCTATAATACAGGTTTTGGTTCTGCAGTCGCCTACAACAGTAATAGGAATATATTACTTATCAGTTCACCAAACAGTTTCGGTGGAGACGGTGCCATTTTCAGTATCAATCTATCAGAAATTATTGACAGGAAGCCTCACTATAAAACGTTACTTGTCAGCTCTAAGTATCTGTACTACAGAAACTCTAATGACAATGAAGGGTTCACAAATTTTGGAAGTTGCTTGAGTTTTGGGCCAAACGAAACGCTGCTGGTTGGTATTCCACAGTACGGTTATAGTTTTGAAAACCACTATTCTTTGACTGGTGGCGTCATCGTAATTTAATAATATTTAAAACGATAGTCATAAAAGTTCTCGCCTGTTGTAATCTACCTCTTGCCGAAAACCCTTGTTGTGTAGTTGGACTGCTATAACACTTGGCTATTCATAAGTTTTTTAATCGATACATATTTACAGAGAGTTACTTACATGGGAGTGCTTTCCCTTAATTTTTTCCTTTCAATTCGTTCCTGAATTTTAAGCTGTCTTTCCTTCTTTCTTTCATTTTTCAAATTCATTTTATCTTTATTATCATTAGGAATTATCCTTGGTGCCAATTTCATTATCATCTTACCATAAATAGTGCCTTCGATGGCAGGGGTGGTCGACCACTCATCTACCAGCTCTTGAATTCTCTCTAAAACAATCTTTCTTTGCGCCTTGTCCCTTTTAGAAATCGAATCTTTAGATCCGCTATCTGTTAGTGTGTTCTGAAAGTTTAATATCCAGTCCTTCGAAGGCTGCTGCCCCTCATCTAGATATAAATTCACTTTGTGGCCTCTCTTCAGAAGTTTATTAATTTCATAGGCCTTCTGGTGTTCTAGGTCGTCTAAATTAATACGCCAGGAGACACGTATATGTTTCAGACTTGTATCCCGTTTCGGCCCAGTATTGTTTTTGGAAAGGACGCCTAGTTCCACAAGTTCATCCCTTTTCCTCTTACCAAGTTCATCGGCGTATTTTCTTAATGCTACTTCACTATCCACAATCTTTATCAATGGCACTTGCCTTCTATTACCATTGAAACCTGATACTTTTTCGACATTGACAATACTCAACCCATATTGTCCCAAATCCAATCCTCTGGCAAATTTTCTTACATTCGAGGATTCCAATTTGTTGGAACCTGGTGCAATAAACATTATATCTCCTTTTTCATTCAATTTGAATATCTCCGCTATTATGCTGTTCGCCGCCATTTGAGCTCTTTCCGTTCCCGTTCTCCAGTTAATGACTATCTTTTTCGGCCTTCTAACTTTGTTGTAGGAATGTGTTGGATTGCTGTCATTAGACCGACTGTTTTTATACTCAGACCCACCCCGTCCCCCTGAAGGGAGGTCCACCTTTTGAGAAGAGTTATGGTTCAAATTGTTCGTTACATTCCTCAGTATACTGTTATTAGAGCTGTAATAATGCAAATGTGAGCTTTGACAAAATGTTCGGGTCTGGAGCAGCAACAGTTTACTTTTCAACAACTTCATCAAAGCGGTGTACTTCGTATCCCAACTGCCGATACTCCCCTCTTAGACTACGGAGCTATCCATTCATCTATAAAACAGGGAAATATTCGTGCAGCTCTTAAATTTAGAAGGCTAAGAAGAAAAAACAGTAGAAAAAAATATAATATACAAATAGTCTAATTATTACATTACAGAAAACTATGTGGAGGGGTTATTAATCATTCAACCCCCAAAACCATGGCCAATAGTGCCATTCTGACATATAGACCGTATTTCATTTGTCTGAAGTAGGCAGCACGGTGGTCGTAATCAACTTCTTCCTTAATTTCGTTGACACGAGGCAAAGGATGCATAATAGCCATGTGCTCCTTAGCATACGCCAATATTCTGTTGTCTACGATGTATGCGTCCTTTAAGCGCTCGTAGTCCTTCTTGTTGACAAATCTCTCTTCTTGAACCCTGGTACAGTACAGGACATCGGATTTTGAGATGATTTCCGGAGATAAATCAACACTTTCAACGCCCAGCATACCGGCATCTAACAACTCTTGTCTCAACAAGTCAGGTAGTCTCAATTCCTTAGGGGAAACCAAGTTAATTCTCACTTGGTAGTGCTTCAACAAACGGCATAATGAGTGGACTGTTCTACCGTGCTTCAAGTCACCCATAAAGGTAACAGTGATACCATTGACAGTACCGATTTCTTCACGGATGGTGAACAGATCCAAGAACGCTTGGGTTGGGTGTTCACGAGAACCATTACCAGCGTTCAAAATTGGGATTGGGGAATATTTCGCGGCAATATGGACCGACATTTCATCTGGGTGACGAAGGACAATAGCGTCTGCATACGAAGCCAAAGTTCTAATGGTGTCTTGCAACGTTTCTCCCTTCTTGACCGAAGAGACATTTGGATTGATGTTTACAACCCTACCACCCAGTCTTTCCATAGCAGCAATAAACGAAGAGCAAGTACGGGTGGAAGGTTCGTAGAAGATAGTAGTCAAAACATGACCCTTCATCAAATCCAAAACACCCTCCCTTGCAACCGCAGCTTGCAATTCCTGTGCAACTGCAAATAAAGCATGGAAATCAGAACGGGTAAACTGCTTGATGGACAGAATATGTCTGCCCTTGAATGGGTTGTTCCCACGGATCAAATTCTGTAGGGCAGTTGGGGCAGTAAGTTCTCTTGGAGGCTTAGAAGACATCAATCTTTGTTCCAAACTTGGTTCCACAATGGCGTCTTCTGCCATCTCAACACTTTCAAAGATTTTTGGTCTTTCCCCAGAAACGGAGAATCTTTTGGTTGCAAGTGGGGTTGGTGCTTCCGCTGGAGTTTCTGCAACTGGCTCGGTTATCACAGCTGTGCCTGCTGGTTTCAATGCAATCAACTCCCCGCTCAAGACACATGTTTCATTGTTGATAACAACACGCTCGATACCACCAGCTAAAAAGCCTTTCGTGTATGGCGACCATCTCTTGGTATGGTTAACTTGGTAGTCCAAGTCAATCTCAACAAGTGCATCCTGTTCTGGGATGTTGAAGATCTTCACTGGGTTGTCGTGCAAACGAGTAATGATATCTTGAATTGTCAATTTTCCTTCTTCGACGGCAGAAAGTAGCAAAGGTAGGGCATCTTTGATACCTAAGCCAACATCAACCTTGTTACCAGTAATCGTTGCTAGAGACGTTGGTAGCATCCCAATGGAGAAACAGTCAATTGACTCCAAATTTTCCCAGAAAAACTCTTGGTCTTTCTCTGTTGGAAGGAAGACACCCTCTGGATATTGCTCCTCGGTGATGAACATAGAGTAGACGTTGACATCACATGTTACTCTTGGGTCCTTTTCCTTCACCGTCATGATCAAAGATAGATCATCCATGTTCGCAACACCTGTGATATGGATTGGTCTATCTTGTAACGAGGCTAATAGCAAGACGGAAGCTAAATCAGAAGTTTTAGCCTCAGCAATAACTTGCTTACTGTTTGGCCATGTCTTTAACAACTTTGCAACAGCTGTAATTTTGTTTTTTAGCTCACGATGAGGTAAAAACAATGCGCTGACTTGTTCAGCAGTCGCACCAACAACATTAATGTTGTTTGGAGTTCCTGCGACGGCAAAAGAGTAATTCGTGTACGAAGAGTCTTCGCATGATACCTTAGCAGCTTTCAAAGACACAACATCTCTGATAGTTGGCCCGCTGATGGACCGTGGAATGATCTGATTGAATGTGAAACCAGATTCCAAGTACAACCTAGAAATCTCGTTCAGTTCCTCTGGGCCTTTCGTTAAATTGGAGGAATTTGGAACGTACGTGGCAACATCTATCAAACCTGGAATGGTAACAGTCCTATGAGAGGTTTGGGCATCACGCTCAGACACGTCAAGGGTAAAGTGTCTTGATAACGCTTCAACTAACAGCTTTGCACATTTTACGTTAGTGACCAAAGGAACGGAATAATCAACAGCCATACGACGAGTTTGGTACCCCTTAGAAACGTAGGATGCAGGTCTACGGAATCTGTTAGCAGAGGGTAGATTGATGTATAAGTCAATGTTATTGTTAGCGAGATGCTGAGTCAAAGAGTACTCCGACTTTTCGTCGTCGCCCTTGTTCAAAACTTCCAAATACTGGACAGGCATGTTGTGTTCAGAAATGAAGTCAGCTGTACCGGCAGTTGCAAACAGCTTGTAACCCATGTTATGTAATTTTTCAATTGATGGAAGCAGCTCCTGTTTTTCCTTAAAGGAACCCACAGACAAAAGAATGTTCTTTTTAGGCAGTTTGAAGCCTGTAGCTAGGAGAGATTTCAGGTATGCCTCATATTTGGAATGACCAAATGTGGCGACCTCACCAGTGGAGGCCATTTCAACACCCAAAACAGGGTCAGCACCAGCCAAACGTGGGAAAGAAAACTGAGGAACCTTAACAGCAACATAATCATCGGGTAACTTCTCAACTGGATAAGGATCAAACGGAATACCCATGATGGCCTTTGTCGCCAGTTCAATCAGGTTAACCCCGACAACCTTCGAGATAAATGGGAACGAACGAGAGGCACGGACATTACATTCTATCACTTTGATTTCATTGTCCTTCGCAATGAATTGAATGTTGTAAGGACCAGTAATTTTCAATGCTTTCCCAATTTTGGCAGTAGCGACAACAATTCTGTCAACGGTTTCAGCAGCCAAATCTTGGGGAGGAACGATCAGCGTAGCATCACCAGAGTGAACACCTGCATTCTCCACGTGTTCAGAGACCACGTGCATGACTAGTTCACCATTTCTGGCCACTGCGTCCATCTCAATTTCCTTCGCGTTCTCAATGTATTTCGTGATCACAACGGGGTAGTCACGAGAAACCTCTACAGCTTGCTTCAGGTAAGCTTCCAAGTCGTTCTTGGAGTATACAGTATTCATAGCCGCACCAGAAAGCACATACGAAGGACGAACCAAGACCGGGTAGCCAACTTTGTTGGCAAAGTCTTCGGCCTCATCCATGGATGTCAGTTCTTTCCATGCCGGCTGATCAACATCGATTTGGTCCAACATACGAGAAAACTTGAAACGGTTCTCAGCAGAGTCAATCATATCTGGAGATGTTCCGAGAATCTTAACGTTCTCACGATGCAAAGACATAGCGATATTGTTTGAAGTTTGGCCACCCATGGAAACCACAACACCTTCAGATTGTTCAATTTCATAGATATCTAACACTCTTTCCAGACTGATTGTTTCGAAATACAATCTATCAGCCTCATCGTAATCTGTAGATACAGTTTCAGGGTTGTAGTTGATCATGATAGTCTTATATTTGTTGGCCCGGAGAGTTCTGACAGCAGTAACGGCACACCAATCAAACTCAACAGATGAACCAATACGGTAAACACCAGAACCCAAAACCATGACACCATGATCATTAAAGTCTAGATCGTTAGCCGATGCACTGTAAGTCATGTACAAATAGTTGGTATGAGCGGGAAACTCAGCGGCGACTGTGTCAATTTGTTTGACAAATGGTGTAATACCCATCTCTTTTCTTAGACGACGAATAGCAACTTCATTGGAGTTTAAGAACTTTGCAATTTGTCTATCATCGAAACCACGCTGTTTTGCCTCCCTCATGACATCAGAAGATAATTCTTCGATGGCTCCGATATCAGCAACTTTTTTGGCGAAGGCAGTCAAATTGTACAATTTGTTTAAAAACCATTTATCAATATGCGTCATTTCCCAAACCTTTTCGACAGAATAACCCAATTTACGGAAAGCATTAGCAATAGCGAATACTCTCAAATCGGAAGGGTTGTTCAATTCTGCATCAATGTCAATATCTAGTTCGGTTTCGTTGAAACCTAAGTTAGAGTATTCGGTGGATCTGATAGCCTTCTGAATTGCTTCTTCAAACGTTCTGCCTATACTCATCACTTCACCAACAGACTTCATGGATGATGACAATAAGGTGGAAACTCTGCTGAACTTTTTCAAATCCCATCTTGGCATCTTGACAACACAATAATCTAAAGATGGCTCAAAACAAGCACATGTAGACTGGGTGATGGAGTTCTTGACCTTGTCCAATGGAATATTCAAACCTAATTTTGCAGCTGTGTAAGCCAAGGGATAGCCAGTGGCCTTCGAAGCCAAAGCAGAGGACCGAGACAGACGAGCGTTAACTTCGATAATGCAATACTCTTTGGAAAATGGATTCAATGCGTATTGGATGTTACATTCACCAACGACGCCCAAGTGTCTGATGACATTCACTGCGGTTGTTCTTAGCATGTTGTAGTCTTCATCAGATAAAGTTTGAGATGGGGCAACGACGATGGAATCACCAGTATGGATACCCAAAGGATCAAAATTTTCCATGTTACAGACGGTGATACAGTTGTCAAAGGCGTCCCGAACAACTTCATACTCAACTTCCTTCCACCCCTTCATGGATCTTTCAACCAAAACCTGTGGCGAAGACGCGAATGCAATGTTACATAGATCGATCAATTCTTGTCTATTGTTGGCAAACCCAGAACCAAGACCACCTAGCGCATATGCAGCACGCACAATGACTGGAAACCCGATTTCTTCAACAGCTTCTAGGGCTTCCTCCAAAGAGTTAGCCGCACGAGACTTGGCGCATTTTTCATTAATTTCGTCGATTGCATTAGAAAATAATTCACGATCCTCGGTGGTAATAATCGTCTCGATTGGCGTACCTAGAACCTTTACGCCGAGAGATTCAAACTCGTCTTTCATCGCAATACCAACTGACAAAGCAGTTTGACCACCGAACGTGACATAAATTGCATCAGGACGTTCATGCAAGATGACCTTTCTGACAAATTCAGGGGTGACGGGCAGGAAGTAAACCTTGTCGGCAAGACCCTTAGAAGTTTGGATGGTAGCAATGTTTGGATTGATCAAAATTGTGTAGATACCTTCCTCCTTTAAAGCCTTTATAGCTTGAGAACCGGAGTAGTCAAATTCACCGGCTTGACCAATGGACAGACCACCGGAACCCAGAACCAACACCTTTTTGGACTCAACAAGTGGGTGGGCAGCAAGGTTGTCAGCAATCTTACCCCCTGGGAAGTCCACAGGTTTGTAGGCACCAGTTTCCTTGAACTCTTTAACAGATTGAATGAAAACATCGAACAGGAACTCGGTGTCTCTTGGCCCTGGCGTAGATTCAGGATGGAATTGAACGGAAAAGAATGGAAGTTCAGAGTGATATATACCTTCATTAGAGTTGTCGTTGGCATTCGTGAACAATGGCTTCCAGCCATTGGACAGAGTGTCGACGTCGACAGCAAACCCATGGTTCTGAGAAGTGATGTAACAACGACCACTGATAGTAGACGTACAGGGGATGTTATGACCACGGTTACCAAACTGTAATTTTAAGGTTTCCGCCCCCGTAGCTCTGGCCATAAGTTGGTGACCAAGACAGATACCGAAAATAGGTGTCTTCTTAGATTCAATTACAGAAGATAATCTCTTCACCAGATCATTTAAGATCGCTGGATCACCTGGACCGTTCGAGATAAATAAACCATCATATTGTTCTTCGGTAAAATCGTAATCCCATGGAACGACTAGAAGTTCTACACCTCTCTTGACAAAACAACGGATTTGGTTATACTTCATACCAACATCAATTGCCAATATTCTCAAGGTTTTCCCATCTGGCCCTTTTTGCAACTTCACATATTCATTGTCAGTTGGAGGCAAATATAACTTTGGTTCCTTCGTGGATACCTTGGCAATCAGATTTTCGACGTTTGGGTCAACCCATTCAGGGATGTCAAAGTGTGACATCCAGTTGGCTTGAGTAGCTTCAAAAGAGTCTGTTCCCGGACTTTGCAAAGCAAGCCTACCTAACATTGAACCCGAGTCTCTCAAATGTTTGGTCAAGTTCCTAGTATCAATACCGTAAACGGCTGGAATCCCTTCTTTTTTCAACCACTGCGACAAGGAAGACTTAGCTAGGAAATGAGAGTATTTTTCGGTGTAGTGGGCAATAACTAAACCAGCTACGTGGATTCTATTGCTTTCGAAATAGCGAGGTAATTGCTCAACAATTTCATCTTCCAGAGAAAAATCGGGTACACCATAGTTGCCAACCAACGGATAGGTGATGACCAAGATTTGCCCTTCGTAAGATGGATCTGTTATTGATTCAGGATAGCCAACCATACCAGTTTGGAAGACCAGTTCACCAGCGGTAGATTTTTCAGCACCAAATGAATAACCCTGTAAAGCAGTCCCATCTTGCAGTTCTAGGGTTACTAACCTATCACCGGTAGATTCAATTGGGAAAGAGACAGGAGCAGTTGGAATTATGGACATTTTTTTGGGAGTGATATTTTTTTTGATAGAAATGTATGTGAGATATTAGGAATCAGGCTTTGATATAATTGAGGAGGGATATCAAATAATTATTCCAAAAGCAAAGCGAGGATAGATAACTGGAACCGAGAAAAGAGGGAAATATATGCAAAGCTGTACGAAATTGAAAGAGCGGTTGTTAGTAAAGAAAAGAGCAATATGTGATTAGGTTCGCCAACTGAGAGCTGCCTGTTTTCTATCGAGGAGTCCCCATATCTGAATTATGATGACTTTAGAAAAATCTTAAATTTTCCTTTTTTATCTAATCCTTGAAATAAAAGAAAAAAATACAATTTTGCAAACTCCCATTTGATAATCTTCAGGCCAATTGTACGTAATCAGGTGATGGCCGCAAATTAATTGAAGATATATTCATTATATTGGCAAACCCTAAAATGATTTAGACGTTCGACGTTATCGAAGACATACTGAGGTCTAATTGCTCTCGACTGAAGAGAAATTTAGGATGATTCTGGCCGGTCGCAGTAGCTCTGACTCTTCCGCTTTAGTGAGAGGTAAGAACAAATTCAAGAAAAAAGTAGGGAGAAATACAGAATACAGACAAGTAAATTATATGGGCGAAAACATTTTAGACACAAAAACAAGTTAAGTAAACATACTATGTTTTCTTTTACAATTTGAAAGAGGAATTGAAAAAATCATGGAATGAACATCGGAAGTTTTTGGGATTCCCAATGAGTATTTATATTTTTTTTTTGTCAAAATCTTCAGATGCAAATTTTCAGAGAAAGAGTCAAATTGAACGGAAAATTGATCACGAAAAAAAAAAGTTTCTTTTTACTGTTTTTTTCATTGTTACCGACGGATTTGTCCCGGTACAGAAATTATTGTCCAGACATTGTTTATTAAAATGGAAATATTTTAAATTTTGTCTCATTGCAAAACGTCAGGACATTTACCTTTTAAAACTTCAATGTTTGTACTTTGTATTTGTCTGGACTGATATGCCCAAAGGAAACATTTCATACGGTGGGATATCTATACATGCTTGTATCAGGCGAGTATCAAATAACAGTAATTTGAATAATGAAAAGGTAAATGACTATATATTCTCCCATGAAGGGAGTAGATGAGACGATACCAAGATGGTCGTCGAAATATTGAAATTACATTGTCTGGTGCTCCATCCTTCGCCTATTCTGATTAGTCATTTCAAACTCATCTGAAGGTCCTATGTGGGACGGAATGTGTCCGTGAGTGTTGAATCTCTCTAGTTTTTTTCTAAAAACCCCTGTTGAGTGCTTCACGTATTCTGTTACTGGATCAATTGTTTCTGCCCTGCCATGATTTTTTCTTAGTTTAAGATCCTCCATGTGGTCAATGTGTTCTAGTCTATCACTAGGTAGAATGATGGCTCTATCCAAAGAGTACGGTAGACCTCTGCACCTCCCTCTTATCAACATTAAAATGATAACCAGTTTGGAGAGGGAGGTAAACTGGGCTGAAAACGACTGGTTAGTTTCGGGGTAACCAAGGGATAGTCCAATCGTCCCATAAGCGCTCACAATCTCAAACAAAATTGAAAAGACGTTAAAGTTTGGTCGAGTCGTATCTTGAATCTTGGAATTCTCACAAAGGCATATCACAAACAGGCCAAGGAACAGAAACCACAAGTCAAAAGACAATTGCTTTCTCAAATGGGCACCAATGAAGGATTTCGTTGATACGTGGTCCTTTTTTTCATCATCTTCCTCCAGGTTGTTCCGGTTTTTTCTCTTCTTGGATTTCTTTGTTTTTGTTTCGGTATCGCTGCTGTCAACGTCCTCGTCCTCGTCATCATGTTCTTCTATCTTTCCATACATCCCCAAGGATCGTTCTTCGTAGACGTTCGTTCTTCTTATGGAGATTGCCACTGGGAGCACTGACACATACATCATCAGCATGTAAGAAACCTGGATAGCAGGATGCAATTTGCTTAAATCAACGATGCTGAACCCAGCCGTTCTTGTAGAAACGGCCTGAAAAAGCCCGTTCAACACTCTAAGACCTCTCGAGAGCGGCTTCAGTACAGCAGAGCCCATATCTAAAATTATGAACAAAATCCAATCTGTAATGTTCAAAAACAGCAAAGTTAGAAGTAGCCACCATGTTGCAGCCTCTGGGAATAGTAGCGTGAAACAACGGCGTGGATGATCTAGAAGAAAACCTAAACTTTCTTTTGTCTGAGAAAGTTCCGGCGCTGTCTTGAACATCACCCAGATGATGCACCGTAGTAAAATAGGAAACCCTGTATTGCCTATAATAATGAACCACATCATTACTATTTGGGGATATATTGCCTTGTTGAACGAAGTCATTGAGTCCGGGGTAACAGTGAGTCCCAGGTCACTAAAAGCGCTCATTGATGTGAAAAATCCCCACCATGCTGGAGAAACACCGTCTGACCTCACAATGTGAATGTAGTATTTCTTTACACAGATCCATGGAACCATCATAACAAACGCCATCACATGGAAACCAAAGTAATAGCACAATAATATTTTGCAAAGAAGTTTGATCGCTCTATACTCAACGCCACCCAGTTCGTCTCTTTGTGATTTTGATAAACCCACAAAAGTAGAGTTACGCCCAATCGTCGGTTGCCAGGACAAATAGTTTGTACTCATGGTTCTGTTCAATGGTAGATTTAAATTGTTTTGGTCGAAGTTGTACTCAAAATGATTGCCGTGTTGGGCTTGGTCCTCAGTATCGATATAGTTGTAGTAGTCGGTACCTCGTTCGCTGTCCAGAACAGAACCATAGCTATCATCAGAAGATAAGTTCCCAGCATCGCCGTTGTTTGGTTTATTTTTGTGAAAATCATTGGAAAGATGGTGGTTACGGCGAGGTCTAGGGAAATTCGAATGCGAGCCGCTGGTGAGTGTTTTTTCCAATGTTCGGCTGGCTTTGCCAAGCTTTCCGGTTTTTCTGTGTTTGGCTTTCCAGTTTTTATAGATCATCTTTTGAAAGTCAGGGGTCTGTGACAGCCTGTTAAGTTCCTCTGGAGAAATATCGTAGGGTATGTCTTCATCAGTCTCATCATCAGCAAAATATTCCTCCATGTCATTATTTCCCTTGTTTTCTAGTATCTCCGCCCGTGGTCGGGGGTCGGTACTTGGGGCGCTAAAATTATCAGGGTAATCGTCTTTATCTGTGGTTGCCCTTGATAATCTTCCTTGCAATTGCTCTCTTAGTCTCTTACCCTTCTTCAGTTGTTTCAACAGCAATCTCTTAGCAGGCCTTTTCTTGGTATGATAATAAGGGTTCCTCGCTTTTTTGGCTCCCTGTATCTGATACCGTCTCTTGGGACGAGCAGTGATGTTGAACTGAATCGACTGCCCCTCCTTAGGGCGAACCGAGGAGTCTTCCAACTTACCTCGGTTCCGCTGGTTAACTGTTACTCCTCGTTGTCTCCTCGTTTCATCATCGTTACTAAAGGAAATATGCTGAGTGTTGTCAGGATACTCCAAGGGTCCTGTTTCTAATGGTGTGTTAGCATCGGTCTGCGAACCACTGGAAAGGCTATCGTCTAAACTTTCGGCCTCATCGTCACTAATTTCATCATTACCATCGTCCCCAGTATTATCATCATCATAGTCTGAGCCCCTGTAATCCCTTACGTTTTCGCTTGATATATTAGAGTCAGAAACAGAGTGGTTATTGATAGAACGATTTGAAAAGTTTACGTCTGAGCCCGGTTCAAAAAGTTCTAATTCTTGGCTGCTGATTGCACTGGCATTGGGTGGTTCCACTTCATCATCAACGGTGTGATTCATATCATCGCTATCAGTGTATATACTGTTGGAGTCTTGCCCCCCCACATGAGTCTCGCCCAAGGTTGGTCTGTCTTCTTGTGAATTGATACCTGAACTCAAGGATTTTGGCCGCAATATTTGGGATGTCTCTTCTGTGGAGCTTTCGTCACCCTCATCTACGGATTGGATGTCCTGAAGAAGGGGTTTATGTTTTGGTCGCTGTATATCCGATGCAACGTTACGGCCCTTGATTACAAGGGCAGGACCTTCCCCTTCTTCGTTTTGGTCCTGATGCTGTCCTCTGAACATCATGATCGACCTATACATATCCACAGGAGTAATATCGGTGGAATTTCTTCTGCTGGCAAAGCGTTCGCCCGCGTGGTTAGTCGACGACGACGACGTTTCTGTATAATGAGTACCATCTCCCGTTGATGACCCCGAACTGTTATCTATCTTCATTCGGTCTGGTAAGTTCGTATCTTGAGACTCCTCTGAGTGAAACGACTGTTCGTCCCTATTCACCTTCCTACCACTGAACAGCTTCTCTTGAAAGTCGGGATCCGCCGCATTGGGCCCTTGCACCGCGTTCGACCGTTGTGTTTGGACACTACTGTAAGTTCTCGCGTTGAATGTGTGTGTCGCCTGGTGGCTCCTCTTGGTCATCTCTCGCTGTAAAATTGTTCTCGTTCTCCTCATCTTGAAGTTTCTCTTGGACCGGTCCTTTATACCGTCAAAGTATCTTTCAAACCAATAAAGTCTGACAAAAGCTAGACAGCCGTGTATTGCGATGGGTGTTGAAATGCAACACAACAGGTATATGATGAGCTGTTGATAAAGGGTTAAATCATTGACGTTCACGGTGTTCAGTCCGCCTTGAGTAGTAGCACCACATGCTAGAAATAAAATGTCGATGTAACGGAAGTTATGAACAGGGTACATTAAAATGGAACCTAATATTGTTAGTGATATGATATAGAAATAGTGAACTGCAATAAAGTTGGGAAGAAAGTATTTCTTGAAGGGCTTTATGTAATGACCACATGATGCAATGAAATCACGAAACTTGTGACCCACGGTTTTCTTATAGTTCTCAACAAACCATGATGATGTCGACACCGACGTTGAAGTCCTACCAAAAGCCATACTCCAGTATAGACTAGTCCTAAAAGAACAGAAGTGGCAACTACCGTTATCAAAAACGAAAGAAGTTCACTGAATGTTTATGGTTATCTGCGGTGTGGGAGTTTTCTTCAGTAGTAAAATATTGTGAAGCTCTGTGTAATATATTACGATATGGTGAATTATGTTGGTGTAAATGAAAGAGTATAAAGTGTTTCGCACTGTCTGTAGCAAGCAGTAAGAAGATAAATTTGTCTACCTCATCATCATCACCAACCTCTTTAAATTTCTCGTAAATAACATGCAATTTCCTCGAGGTTTTTTTTTTCCGGATTTGGATTCAACGCTGGGACATTTCCGAGCTGGCGCTGTCCTATGGTGATGATGCTCTGGGGGCAGCGCGTTTTGCCCTGGTATCTTTTCGAAGGTTCGTCATGCAATGAGCGCAGAGCGGGGTATGCTTACGTATAGCATTTCATAGCGGAGATAAACATTTTCTGAACGATTTCACGATTTTGCCGGGGAAGGTGTGGGGCCTGTCAGAAGGAAAAGATCGAAAAAGGTAGCTTTTTGTTCCAATGGGCAGGGTCAGTAAAATTAGCCAAGCTTCATAGTAACTTGCAATATGAAGACCCGTGAGTCGGTAGTGTTGCTGTGTATCTTTCTTGTACGGAACATGTTTAACAGTTGAACCTCTGTTGCGGACTAAAACAAAAGAAGAAAAAAAACGTAAACAGTAGCATTTTGGTTCAATTATCTTCAAGTAAGTAGGGATAAAAAAACGTAACCCTGAAAGCAGTAAACCCCCCACACATCACGCATGCCCTTTGTTAACGTAGAACAGTCCCATGATTCTGATCGACAGAATATTGCGAGTGATGGCGGAGGTCGACCCACGCTAGAGCACCCTCCAAGTAAAAAGCATAAAAATCAAATTAACCGCCATAAAAATTCACCAGGTTCATTGAAGGAAATTTCAAGCAATAAACAAAGGGAATTTCCTGGGAAGTCCAATGACACGAAACTTGCTAACTTTGCCAATTTTTTCCTGTCACCTTCAAGTTTGACAAAAAAATTGGAGCCAGAATGCTCACAAACATTTATTAAGCATGAACCAACCGACACATCAAAGGCATGTTTGATACCAAGTATAACATGTTCCCCTACGACCAACCCCGCTGTAGAAAATCCGGTTTTGAACACTTCGACAGGTAATGAGGAAAAGCGGGTTTCAAAAAGTAAAAAGAGGGATCACAATCAAAAAATGTTCAAACGGACAGCCGAGGTCGCAGCAACTGGGCCCATTGTTGATGAGGTGGAATCCCTAGAAAAATCAGTAAATGATCCAGGGGTATTTAAAAAGATAGATCACAAGCTATATGAAAGGGAGATAGCACTTGCACATGATGATAATACTCAATTATTTGAGGGGATCACCGATGAAAATGAACTGAAATTCTGTCATGAAAATGCTTCTTTTGGGTTGATCGATTGGATGGATCGGGGTGAAGAGCTAATAGAAGAAAACCGCACTTTAATGAAAAATCTTGTGCAGACAAGAATAGATCTGAGTCATAAGTTTTTGATTTTGAGTGAAGTAATTAATGCAAGAGCCGAAGCTTTGGAAATGCAAGGAGAGCGTATTGACGGCAAACTGAAGCAAATAAAAGACATCGCGAATAATATTCTTAACGTTATTTGAGATGAACGTGCGACTGTGTTGGTGTGTTTGCTGACTGCATTAGGTAGCTTAAATATTTGATTTTTATACTTCGGCGGGGGAAAACTTAAAGATATCAAGCAAAATTATACGCTTTAATTGATTTTATTTTAATATGGTTTAGTTAATGGAAAGTTTTGTATATATTCTTGTAACAATTAAATAATTCTACAAAGACGGATGTTGGAAAGTAAAGAGTCGATAAAACTGTTTTCTTCTATAGAGAAACATAAGTGGAAAAAATCGGAAACACTCTTTAGATTCTCTTTCTGAATCGTCTGTCTCTTTGGGCAGAAACGTTGATAACAGACAAAGGCAAGCTCAAACCTAGAGATTTGACCAAGTCAGCAGTTTGGTTGTCAACGTTCAAAACACCCTTGTGGTGGGACAAGTCCAAAGCAGAAACTTCTGGAACGTATTGGTCCTTTCTCTCTCTTTCTTCTTCTTGTAGCTTGAAAGAGATACCTCTAACTGGACCCTTTTGAATTCTCTTCATCAAGTGGGTGGTGTAACCAGCAATCTTGTTTCTCAATCTCTTGGATTGGATAGTGGCAATTTCGTCACATAGTCTCTTGTTGGTTTGGAAATCCAAAGTCAACTTTGGGTAGTAACGTTCAATTAGGGCCTTGGAGGCACGCTTGACTGTCTTTGTTCTAACTCTACCCTGTTTTCAATTTCAAATTGCACATATAATTGCAAATAATTGTATGTTAGTATCAATGTTTCGTTAATTTATCTTAATAACAAACTGTTCCGGTCCAAATGACAAATTTATTGGAGAAGTGATAAGTATATTAACTGAATCTCGAAGTCCATAATTACCAAATAGATATTCGCAGCTCCGTGCTGCTCTTAGATAATCGGATTAACTCTCATCAGAATACGTCACTTCTCTCCAATCATATAATCATCAATCTGGTCTCTCTGGACACAGGATCCATAGTCGGTGTCTGCACACAAAAAATCATTCAACATACCATTTTGTATGTGCTAGTTTCGAAGTCTTAGCTATGTATATGTCTAAAGTATTAGCCGACTACTAAGTGCAAACTAACTGCTCTCGTAATACAGCTTGTTTTCTTCAATATTCGCACCTGCTAAACTTTGGGAAAAAAATGAAAAAGAAGAGCGAGAACATTCCAAAACGACTAGGCGGAGAGCCACCACGGGAACCCAGGAACAACTGCAGCTGAGGTGAAGGAACCCGCGCCCTCCCCAGGGAGAATACCAGCCTGGAACAATCGTAAATTTGAGCCTGGAAACGTCCACGCGCTGAAACAAAGAACCAACCATCTATTTCCCAAATAGGAAACCAGGAATTGCACAAAATATAAAAACAACTTTTTCACAACTTTTCTAAAATATTTTGATGGTGTACGGATGTTGAAAGCCGTCATTTCCATTTCTGCTCTCCACAAAAAATATGATGAACCAGAAAAAAAAACGGTGTCAACAAATTCGTGAACAAACTGAAAAATACGGTATGCGAGATAGTGCCAAACGTGATATACAATAAAGCTATTTGGTGAGTTATTCCTAATAGCGACGAAAAAAGGTGATATCTCTTATAGTTCCCCGAAAGTAGTACTACTACTTGTACATATGTCAAATAAGTTCCACTGTGACGTTTGCTCCGCCGATTGTACTCATAGGGTTCGAATCTCATGTGCTGTATGTCCAGAATATGACCTATGTGTTCCCTGTTTTTCTCAAGGTGTGTATAATGGAAATCACAGGCCATACCATGATTATAGAATAATCGAGACAAACTCGTACCCTATATTATCGGAGGACTGGGGGGCAGATGAGGAACTGCAACTGATCAAAGGTGCCCAGACACTCGGGTTGGGTAATTGGCAAGACGTTGCAGATCATATAGGCAGCCGTGATAAAGAAGAAGTTGCAGCTCATTACATTCAATACTACATCGATAGTCCGTACTACCCTATCCCTGATATAACAAAGGACATTGAGGTATCCCAAGATGCCTTTTTGGACCAGAGAAAGAAGAGAATTGAGGCCTTTAGGGAGAAGGCTTTGGAACCTCCAAGGAAGCCAATGGCCTCTGTTCCAAGTTGTCACGAGGTCCAAGGGTTTATGCCTGGGAGATTGGAGTTCGAAACCGAGTTTGAGAATGAGGCTGAAGGACCTGTCAAGGATATGGTATTCGAACCAGATGACCAACCCTTGGATATTGAGTTGAAACTAGCCATTCTAGATATATATAATTCTCGACTGACGACGAGAAGTGAAAAGAAACGTTTGCTGTTCGAAAATGAGTTGATGGAATACAGGAGGTTCCAAGCAATAGATAAGAAGCGAACTAAAGAGGAAAAGGATTTATTCAATAAGTTGAAACCTTACGCTCGATTGATGACGACGCAGGACTTTTCAGATTTCACAAAAGATATGTTAGAAGAGCTTCGGTGTAGATCCAGAATTCAAACTTTACAGGAGTGGAGGGCAAACGGTATTGTTACGCTAGAAGCTGGGCTCAAGTTTGAGCGGGATAAGCAGGCCAGATTCACTACTTTGGAAAAGTTTGGAAACTCTTTACCTTACAGCGCCAATGGTTCGGTGACGAGCAGCGGCAGACATAGAAGCACGCCACTTCATCGAGCTGGTGCCGATTACTCGCAGAATTATAACGAAAGCACTGGTAGGAAAAAGGTAATGACAATTAACGATATACAGCATGGATCAGATTACAATTTGCTATCTTCGGCTGAACAGCAACTGTGTATACAACTGAAGGTCATGCCTAAACCATATCTCGCCTTGAAAGAGATCATTTTTCGAGAACTACTCCGGACGCAAGGGGATATGGACAGAAAGGCGTTCACAGATTTGCTCGATATAGATCCAATCAAGGCAAGCAGACTTTATGATTTTTTCCGTGCCCAGAATTGGACGTAACCACTAGATTGTTTCATCGGTTCTGTATGGTCTCCGCATTATATCAGATGTAATATTATTTATAAATTATATTTTTTTTATGCATGTAGCAGAAAAGTACATGGATAAAGGGTGGCCATTATAGTTTCTTAACGATCAACTCCAATATCTTCGTCCGCGGATCATCTTCTGCGTCCATGTTTTCTATAAACCGTTCTTGGATGTACGTTTTATATTTCGTTTGGATAGCTTTGGCAACATTTGCTTCAAGTTTACTGTTGTAAGCAATGTATTTCTTGACAGACAGCTGTAATTGGTCAATATCTAGAGTTTCCACGGTCATGTATCTGACATTTAGCGTAATGTCTATTATTAACAATTCGGCGTATAATCGAGGGAAGTCCTTCTTCAAAGTTAAAGAATAGTGTTCGTTTCTCCAGTATTGTATGATGTGGTTAATCAAATAGTCTCTCGATAGTACTTTAAACTCGTCGAACAAGTTGATGTAGTTTACCGATTCGGTGAATAGGTACTCGACCGTTTCTATATTCATAGCTCTAGCTGTTTGCTTATCAGAGACAGCATAGTACCCTTTTTGTTTATTGAGATATTGTTCCCCCAGTGATTTCATAGCGATATCAAAAATCGTCAATGCAATATCACCACGGAGAGCTGGATTTGTTTCAAAAGTGCCCAGCATGCTCATGTCCGCTTCTGGCAGCTCGTTCAACTTATCCTTCATATGATCACCTGTAGACACATTTTGAGTTGCAGGACTGTCGTCTTTCTCTTCCTCCTTGGTTTGATCTCCATCCGCGTCCTTGCTGTCATTTAACATATCCAGCTCCTGTTCCCTCTCGTTGATCAAATTCATCACTCTTCTTCTTTCAATCAACTTTGTCACAAAACTCAATTCAAATTTGGCGTATTCATACCAAAGCTTCTTGACGTCAGGATTAAATCTTAGGGCGTTTTGGAACGCAATTCTACAACTCTTGAAGTTGGCGTGAACCTCGTACTCATATTTTGCACAACTGATCCAAATATCGGCATTGGATGGGTGTAATCTTAATAGTTGGTTGTAGACGGTATGAATCTTCTTGTATGAGGTGCTGTTCCCTCTAGACTTTAAGAAATGCAAATATTGGGACCAGAACTTCAAATCCTGTGGGAATTTATTTGTGCCTCTTTGATAGATGAAGTTAATTCTTTGCTGGATAGACCAGTCAGATATACCGTTTGCCTTCGCGTTTTGAAGTATACGTTTACAACGCTTTAGTCTTAGCTTGTCCACATTACTTTCGTAGCTGATGTACTTCATATAATCAGTGATGCTGGACCCTCTTGAATTCAACCGATGCTCAAAATCGGTTCTCTTCTTCATAATTTTGGATACTTCTGTTTTAGTGAACAGGCCCTTCTCAACCAAATCATCTAATTCGGGAATACATTGTTCTAAATAATACCTCGTTTTGCTGGACATTGTGGTTGTACTGCTACTTGTTTTAAATGGTAAACTTCGATGTCATCTCGTATTACGGTTTACAATTAACCTTCTCATCTGGAAAATTTTCACAACAGTAAGGAAGAAAAAGATGAACTGATATTACAAATGGGACTGCTAGTACATCCGGACACCATATTCTTTTTTTAAAACAAATATTACTATTCGATTTTTCAGCATTTGAAAGTTTCCTCTTTTGGAGTTTGTGTGAACGATCATTGAAATGCGGAAGAAAGTGAGAGATGGAGGGTTCGAGGGGACTGGTCTCGCCGGGGGGGGCCAGTGCTTCGGCACCATTCCCTCTCACAATCCTAGGCAGAAGATGCCAGGCGCCGCACCCAGCGAATGTCCCTGTCTCCCCTCTGTCCAGACGGACACCTCCCACGGAAGCGCACGCGCGCTCTCTCCAGCTGTGCGGTCGCCACTTTCCCGTTCCACGTCCCTCCGAGGAAGCAGGGCTTCTCTGTAGTAGTGTGTATCTTCTTTGAGGTATGGAGCACATCCAATATTTCAATATTTGAAATTTCACGTAGTAGAGTTTTACTTTTGTTATGTCACTGTAGAAGGTCAACCAAGCCCAATCGAAATGTCTCTAGTTGTCCAAGAACAAGGTTCTTTCCAGCACATTTTGCGGTATGTCGTAATTCAGAATTATTTTTTGTCGTCAATGAGGAGGAGGTCACCAGTTGTTTGGTATGCAGTGTGATCATGAACCGGAATTGCTAGGTGGATAAGAGCTGAGCCTGCTATTGATATGCTTTGGCTGTTACAAGGTCTCTGATTTGCATCTTAAAAGCTTTGACGGCCGATTATCGCCTTTTTTTGATAAGATAAATGTGCAATTATTAGCATTTACCAACCCTACCTGAAATGTACTCCTCATTGCTGGACACTTTAAGACTACTCTTTGAACAACCTTTTTACTAACAGTTTTATTTTTAGGTGGAGTGAGGTCCGATCCTCGAACACTTTTTTTTCAATTTTTTTTACAGTTTGCTTAACACTAACGTTGATGGTAACATCAAGATTGTCTACGCCTTGACCACCATCAAGGGTGTTGGTCGTCGTTACTCCAACTTGGTCTGTAAGAAGGCCGATATCAACCTAAACAAGAGAGCCGGTGAATTGACCCAGGAAGAATTGGAGAGAGTTGTCCAAATCATGCAAAACCCAACCCACTACAAGATCCCAGCTTGGTTCTTGTCCAGACAGAAGGACATCGCTGACGGTAAGGACTACCACCCATTGGCCAACAACGTCGAGTCCAAATTGAGAGACGACTTGGAGAGATTAAAGAAGATCAGAGCCCACCGTGGTATCAGACATTTCTGGGGTTTGCGTGTTAGAGGTCAACACACGAAGACCACTGGTAGAAGAAGATCCTAAGTATAGTAATTATATGTATATACGTGCGTACGTGCGTGTTTATGCCCTTGTATACTTTTTGTTAATCTAAATCATTTCAATATACTACAATAACATATTGTTTTTTATTGCTTCAATACATATGAGTTTTTTTTCATTTCTATGATTTACAATATTTTTTTGTTACAGGTGGAGATTGTGCGGCGGTAATGCTATATATAACGTATTTATTTTTGAGTCGTAATATACTGTATAAGATGAATTAAGCCTATATTTATTGACTGGTTTTTGTTTGTTTGTTTAGTGGTTATGGAAAAGAACGTTGTTGTTCTCTTCACATCTGATTGGTAAGAATATAATTTCCTGCAGGATAATTGGCACCGGAACCTTCCGGCATGGGTCGCCTGTTGGAGGATGTGTCGCTGTAGGGGCTATGTGGGAACCCGTTCAGTGTGAGCTGGTACCTCCCCGCGAGCAAAGCCTGTTCCTTCCGGATGTACTGTCTCTGGTTTTGAAACCAAACCTGAATTGCCTTTTCACTCATGTTACATTTCTTTGCCAGTTCTAATTTCTCCTGTTTATTTGGAGCTTTATTCCTTTCGAACGCTTTCTTCAAGATATCTTTCTGTTCTTTGGTAGTTCTGCGCCTCTTGGGTTTACTGGAGACCTCCTCGCCGTTTATCAGTTTCTTGGGAAAAGTTTCCTTCGAGTGTGTAATAAACGAGAACCTTTTCCTCGAAGAGGACGAGGATGATTCAGGAGAAGCAGCGAGTGCGGAGGAAGTCGACGAGACGGACGAGGATCTCCGTTCTGATGATTTACCAGTGGTCTTGCATTTCAGATTGTCTTGTCCATCTGGTGAATGCGGTGGTGTGACAAGGTGTCCGAGCTCCAACCCAGGTTTCTGGAACTCGGGTACCATTCTACCCTGGTTGACCACAAACGACTGCTGTGGCAGATACTGTGGTTGTAACTGGATACCTCTATTCAGTTGTGGTTGAATTTGGTACTGTACCTGTGCGTGAGGCTGCTGTGGTGGTGGTGGTTGAGTGTAAGTCTGGTAAGGTGCAGCAGCGGCAGCAGTAGCAGGTGGCACACCCCCCATTATGCTGTGAAACGATGGCAACTGTACCCCATTTGAAGGCACGAATATTCTAATTTCAGGCTGCATTCCGTACTCCTGCGGTCTCTGTTCATATATGATCTGTTGTTGTGGTTGCTGGGGTTGCATGTCGTACTGGGGGATGAAGTACCCCGTTACAGGGTTATAAGAACCCGGCACGGTCCCGTTAGCTAACATTTCTCTATTCTACTATTATTATTATTATTGGTATCCTTTTTTCGGATCAAAATAGCGACACTTAAACCAGGGAAGATTATCTCAAGTTCCCTTGATATATATATATATACATATATTGGGAAAAGACAACAAACCGTTAGCAACAAAAGAGGAGGGGGAGGGGCTAAACAGAGAAGGACAAAAGAAATGAAACAGAAAAGGAGCAGCTCACGACTTAAAGAAGAAGAAGAGGAAGAATCCAATAGAAAACATCCCGAGAGTCGGCAGAAACAGAGGGAAGGGCAAAAGAAGTAAAACGAGCATCTGGTATATATATAATACGAAGAAGGGAAGAATAGGCGTCCGTAATAATAGAAATACCACTCTTGAATACGTGCATTATTTTACTAGTCCCACCTTGTCACCTTTTCGGCGATGTCACGCTACAGGCGTGCAACACAATAGGCAGTTCTCGGCCCGGAAGACAAAAAGCAAACGAGCGGAATGCAGCATTAGTAACAGAAAAAGATTTGGGTGCGTCTCACTGTCTGCTGCTGCTGCTGCAGCGCCTGAAAACAGACGCAGGAGATTTGTTCACATGCAACATTGATACATGTATGGCAGAAGAGAATCACGTATGCGCTAATTACCGTGGGAATAAATTTCACACTTTCTCTCTCGTTTGCTGTCCTCTTCTATTATCCACTGCATAGCGGGTAGAGTAGGCAACGTCAGCAATAGGTCAATACCCAACAAAAAAGAGAGAGAGAGGGAAGGACGTCACCTCCAAACAGATTCAAAACACACCCTATTCTGTATCTGAAGACCCGTTCCGTCGCGCGGGAAGCAAATCTTAGCTGCGCAGAAACATGCTTAGGGAAGGTGGAGCGTTTCGGAGCCGAGCGACTCCAGGAGCGTGAGGGATAAAGAAAAGCCGTTTAAACCAAAAAAAACAGCCCCTACAAGTTTCTGCCACGGGCGTTTCTGTGCTCGAACTAAAAACCGAACCTAAAACAAAAAAAAAGACCCCCCTCCCGCGCCCCATCACGCCTAGTTCCCCGATTATGAAAAACAACAATGCGTGTTTTTTTCGTTCCCGTCCTTCTCTCTCCCCTTTCGGAAACCTCCTGTGAATTTGGTGTAGAACCAGAAATGTTTGCATACGGTTAAAGAGGAAAAGGAAATTTTTGGGACAAGAAATAGGAGTTGAGAGTCGCGGAAGGGCTTAGAGTAGACGGCCAAGCTGAATCTGCCAAGACTCCATTAATCTGGCTTTTTTCTTCAAATGTCATGTTTCCGCTTCAGGACGGTGCCCTTTGTTTACATAAGAATTATGTGGAGATTTTGTCCTGTGGCCGGCGTCATGTTGGACAAATAAGAAAAGGGAAAAAAATAAAGAGAAAAACGCAAAGTGCGGAACCGTCCACTTGCTATTCTTCCGCTTCAACTACGGGAACGCCTCTGTTTTAACGATTTTATTTGAAACTGCAGGAGAGTTAAAAAAAAAAGTGGGTGCCTATGGTTCAATCTTTTTTCCTGTAACACAACCCGCTAAAAAAACATATCCCCCATCCCCGATTATCTTATTTTCCAGATAGAGTTGTAAGTGACGTTTCACAAATGAACGTGTGAAAGGGAATGTTAGGGAGATAAGTCCACCGATTCCGTCGATACGTGCAACTCTCACTCTCTTTCCCGTTAGGTCCCTTACCCCCCCCCCCTTTCTTAGGAAAGAATGAACTTATTACCTAAGAGGATGCGTACAGTACTCTGTCCCAAATTTGTGCTCTGTCATGTGCAGAATTGATGCCTT
Source organism: Huiozyma naganishii CBS 8797 (assembly GCF_000348985.1). Lineage (NCBI taxonomy): Eukaryota > Fungi > Ascomycota > Saccharomycetes > Saccharomycetales > Saccharomycetaceae > Huiozyma > Huiozyma naganishii. The sequence goes on from NC_035924.1 coordinate 542,296, forward strand.
TCTTACTTGCGCTATAGTAGGTTCTTTTCCGATTTGGGAGAACTAAAATTACTAAAAAAAGAAAAGAGAAATAGATTAAAAAAAAATAAAGGTTAAGGAGAGATGGGAACACACAGAGGGGGGAAGGTTGAGATCGATAGTTCGCAGCTGCGGTAGGGTATGCACACGACTTGTGTCTATACTGGTGGTAAGGTTGTTAGATGATACGCTTGAGTGACAGGGATACATCCCTGGGAACAAACTACAAATTTATAATGAGAAGGTGGAAGCTGATGGTGTTGCCCGTGTTCATGGCCCTTGGTTTGATACTGGTCTTGCAACACCCAAGTACAGTGTCGGAGTTTGTATCTACTGGGGCCCCGGATCTTGGGCTTGTGGATCAGAAGCCAGTGGTCGTTAGAGACCCGTACACGGGGAGGGAAAAAACATTGCACGGGAGGTTCTTACACATCACAGATATTCATCCAGATTCGCTCTATGAGGAGGGTGCCCCCGTAGGTGCAGTATGCCACAACAGATCCAGGGAGGGTGATGGATACGCGGAGGGGGAGGATGGTGCGCCACGGTTTGGGCTCGCCATGAGTGGATGCGACTCCCCTATGGAGCTGATGGAATTTACTCTGGAGTGGATTGGGAAGAACCTGAGGGATAAGATTGACTTTGTGATATGGACAGGTGATAACGTAAGACACGATAACGATAGGCAGTTCCCGAGAACAGAGTTCGAGATAATAGATATGAACAGTTTAGTCTCCGGTAAGTTCCATAAACTGTTTGCCAATAACGAGAGTGGGAACCCAAGGGATTTTGACGTCGATGTCGTGCCAAGCTTGGGGAATAACGATGTCTTCCCCCATAATCTATTTGCCTTGGGGCCCACTTTACAAACCAGGGAACTTTACAAGATATGGAATAACTACGTACCAGAGGAGCAACAGAGAACCTTTGATAGAGGCGTATGTTTCGTCAAGGAGGTCATACCGGGGAAACTGGCCGTTATCTCGATAAACACATTGTATCTGTTCAAGGCAAACCCGCTTGTGGACAATTGTAACTCGCCCAAACAACCTGGTTACAGACTGCTTTTGTGGCTGGGATATGTACTGGAGGAAATGAGACAAAGAAATATTAAAGTTTGGTTTTCAGGACATGTCCCACCAATACCCAAAAATTTCGATGACAGTTGTTTCAACAAATTTACACTGTGGACACACGAGTATAGAGACATAATAGTGGGTGGCTTGTACGGACATATGAACGTTGATCATTTTATCCCGGTTGACGGGAAAAGGGCTTGGCAAGATCTAGAAGAGGAGGAAGAAAGGGCCCAACTTGGGGCTCAAAACCTGGATTTTGCAAATGACAATAGCCAGGATGATGAATCCTATCTTGTGCATGCAGACGCAGCAAGAGACGCTCGTTTAATGGGCGCTAAGCCTCAAAATAAAGTTTCCTACATGGAAACTGTCAAGGATAATATTTACGAAAAAATTGACAAAAAAATTCACCCTGGTGAGAAGTCAAATGGTCGTAAGAGGAGGAAGGGGAAGAAGAGGAGGAAACAGGATCCTGTGGATATCGAGAAATTAAGCGAAAGATACTCTATCGTCAATATTGCTGGTTCTGTAATTCCAACTTTTAATCCTTCTTTCCGTGTATGGGAGTATAACATCTCAGGACTAGAGCAAGATACCTCCACTCTTGAAGGACCTAAAAACTGGGATTCCTTTTTCAAATCCTTAGAGGAAACGCTGGAAAATGATATTGAGGAGGCACAACTTTTATCGGAAGTGAACACACAGAAGAAGAAGAAAAAGAAGAACGGTAAACGTAAGAACGATAAAACAGTCCCAGAAAAAAACCAAAGAACATCCCACTGGGACCAGCTTATACTCCACAACTGTTCGCACCTTTTACGGTTCGTCGAATACTATGCTGATTTAAAAAGCATTAATAAGGAGTACTACGAGCTGTTATGTTCAGGTGTAGACGCGGAGGAAGCCGCGAGTAACGTTTTCAGGTACCAGGTCGAATACACTTCGGAAGATGAGCCATTCAATACCAAGTCCCTGTTGGTTAGTGATTACCTGAAAGTTCTCACCAATATAGTGCACGAAAATGATAAATGGGACTCCTACTTAAGCAAAGCGTTCGTTTCCACCGGTTATACGGATGATGAGGATGATTGATTGATCGATTTTATCTCAATCAGCTCATGAGCTGTTTCGATTGTTGAAAGTCATGCTACTTCGTCTATTATAAGTATTTATATTACTCTTACGTATCGGTTTAGAAAACCTTATTTCTCAAAGATGAACTCCTTCAATTCTTTATACGCCTTTTCCAAATCGTCGTTCACAACAGTTTTGTCATGAGCACCAGTCTGGGCGTATTCCAATTCCGCCTTGGCTGCATCCAGTCTCTTCTGTAAGGATTCGGCAGTTTCTGTACCTCTGCCTTCCAATCTTTTCCTTAGATCGTCCACAGATGGGGGCGCAACAAACAGAAATCTTGCGTTCAAGTCGCTCTTCTTTACCGCTATGACACCTTGCATATCGATATCCAAGATACAAGTTTTCCCGGAAGATGTAACTTGCTTAACTGAGTCAACGGTGGTACCGTAGTAATTGCCCGAAAATTGAGCCCACTCAATGAACTTGTTCTCCTCAATCATTTTTTTGAATTGGTCGACCGTGGCGAAATTGTAATCCTTACCATCGACTTCTCCGGCTCTTGGAGATCTAGTCGTGGACGACACGCTGAACCCAAACGTGTCAGGGTATTCAGCAAGCAGCTTTTTCAAAAGAGTGGATTTCCCAGTACCACTTGGACCCGAAATAACAATTGGGCGAGGCATTTTTGTTTCTGAGGTTGTTTGCACTAGCGGAGGTTGATAGCTTGAACGTTGACACCTGTTGGTACGGCGGTATCAATGGAAATACTTGGCGTCAAAGCGAATAGAATCTGTATACAAAAAATTTTCAACTGCAATTTTTTTCTCTTGCGTTTCTCGCTTTACTTTTTTTCTGTTTTTTCTGCCCTCGATTTTCCAGCCTTTAGAGTGTGATCTGAGGGACCGATTACCTTGATTTGTATCACCCGTTCAGTTCTTATTGTTCTGGGAAGGCTTGTATCACTTTAAGGCTCGGCATGAATAGCATAACTTAAATCAAAAATTGACTCTCCATCCTACAGATGAAACAAGAACGGAAAAGCTAGTTTAATTGCAAATAAAACCACTAAATCTCCGCTGCAGACTTGCAGTTATTTTCCTTTGAGGGTGCATAACATGGAGACTCTTTTTCCTTTTTTCCTTTGCAAATCACTTAGTGGAAGCAATTAAGTGACAATTGGCCTTTTTACAATGGTGGAACATTCCTTCCCAAGTCACCATATGTTACAATAAAACGACTTCCCTTTTTTCCAGCTTTTCTGTCTTTGTAACAAAAAAAAAATTGAGAGCGAAAAAAGAAAAACGAACAAGCTACGTATACTATGTCACCTCATTTTCTCTTTTCGTAAGAACTGGTATTCAAGGTTTCGCATGGGAAATAGAATTTAAGTACTCTTTATTAAGACGCGGTTCTACCTCCTACACCAAATCCCCCCTGGAAAAGGAAAAAAATAACTGTGAGTTAGAATGATTCAGCGATATCTGCTCACTTTGGCCTTGAACTTTGCTTGGTCCTATGCCAAGAATTTTGCCGTATCGAGGAGCGGAGATGACGATGACGAATTTCTACCAGTGCCCAGTGCACCAAGTTCAGCAGACCCAATTGTAGGGGATCCTGAGGAGGACCTGAACCCAGTCACAGAGGAGATGTTTTCTTCATGGGCTCTTTTCATCATGTTATTTTTACTCATTTCTGCTCTTTGGTCAAGTTATTACTTAACCCAAAGGAAGATTAGGGCTGTTCATGAAACCGTCCTGTCCATTTTCTACGGTATGGTCATAGGTTTGATTATCAGAATGACACCTGGGCATTACATACAGGATACGGTGACGTTCAACTCATCTTACTTCTTCAATGTGTTGCTACCTCCTATTATTCTAAATTCTGGGTACGAGCTGAATCAGGTGAATTTCTTCAATAATTTCTGGTCAATATTGATGTTTGCAATACCCGGTACGTTCATATCTGCCGTGGTGCTGGGGGTTATACTTTTCATTTGGACGGCATTGGGTTTGGAGAGTGTAGATATTTCGTTGGTCGATGCATTATCGGTGGGTGCTACCCTATCAGCCACAGATCCTGTCACCATCTTGTCTATTTTCAACGCATACAAAGTGGATCCGAAACTGTATACCATTATCTTTGGGGAGTCTTTGCTGAACGATGCAATCTCGATTGTGATGTTTGAGACATGCCAGAAATTTCGGGGTCAGCCAGCCACCATCTCATCATTTTTTGAAGGTATCGGACTTTTCCTGATGACTTTCTCTGTTTCTCTGTTAATTGGGGTTTTAATTGGTATACTAGTTGCATTGCTCTTAAAGCACACCCACATTAGAAGATTCCCGCAAATTGAGAGCTGCCTAGTGCTTCTGATCGCTTACGAATCATATTTCTTCTCTAACGGATGCCACATGTCGGGTATTGTCTCACTGTTGTTTTGTGGGATCACGTTGAAGCACTATGCCTATTACAATATGTCAAGAAGAACGCAGATCACAATCAAATACATATTCCAAATGCTGGCAAGACTTTCCGAAAATTTCATCTTCATTTATCTAGGGTTGGAGCTATTTACCGAGGTGGAATTGGTTTACAAACCATTACTGATCATTGTTACAGCCATCTCCATCTGTGTAGCCCGGTGGTGTTCTGTTTTCCCCCTATCCCGCCTTGTCAACTGGATTCACAGAGTGAAAGTTATGAGATCAACCCCGCTAGAAATGAGGTCGACGATTGCCATTTCAGACGAAATACCTTATAATTATCAAGTTATGACTTTTTGGGCAGGATTGCGTGGTGCTGTGGGTGTTGCATTGGCACTGGGTATCCAAGGTGAGTATAAATTCACCCTCTTGGCGACCGTTCTAGTTGTCGTTGTACTAACTGTCATTATCTTTGGGGGCACAACAGCAAGTATGTTGGAGATGCTAAACATTAAGACGGGGTGTGTTAATGAGGATGATGACAGCGATGATGAATTTGATATCGAGGCAGTGAGGCCAATTACTATTTACGGGTCAGGTAGCACCGGTCAGACGTACTCTGATGAAAGCTTAGAGTATCCAAATATATCAGAGGCAGACAGCAGAATAGCGATGACCGAACCTAATAATGGCGTGAATTTTACTAACAGAAACGGGTCGACAATGAGTGTTTCAGGTAGAGGTGTTGGGAAGGACGCTGTAAAGATGACAACGACACAACGGAGCAATTTCAGCTCAAGTCATATCCTGCTCCCCACCGATGACGGGTTGTCTAATACAAACACGGCACCGTCCGTCGCTGGAGGTTATCTCGATAGAACAAATTTGAGTAACAAACTCAGTGGGTTCTTCAACCCCGACTCTCAATGGTTCCAAAACTTTGATGAAAACGTTCTGAAACCGGTATTTTTAGATGCGAATGATGCAAAGGAAAATCGAGAACCGAGTACATCGAGGGCAGGCACACCACAGGTAACATCCAATCGTAGGAATCAGTGATGTGTTTACTGAGACTTCCCGATTCCCAGGGCATTTGTGCCGAGAAAGTATGGTACGGAGATAAACATAGGCTTTTTTGAGTTTGAGCAGATTCTAATCTCACAAACAAGAGCCTACGGGTATCATCACTTCGGCATCAGGAATGATTTTGGGTATGCGCAGTCTAGAGTATCTGATTATATATAACAAGTTTGATAACTGTTTACGCTCTCTCAACTACTCTTCAAATCAGAATCGACAATAATAGTACAGGCGAGTTTTACGTACATTCCCATAGCTAGTCCTACTGCTGGGCAAGTCAACTTGTCTTTTATGCCAGCACAGTGTATTCAGAACTGGACAATTATTTTAAATAACTGTCGGGTACTTTAACCGACTCTGGCCCTTATAACTTCTTTATGGGTTTCTCAAAACACCTTAATAATTGTGCGGTGATCAACCCATTAACCCAAGATCTCAAAAATTTCAAATTACCCGGAAACCTAATTTTGGCACCCTTCAAATTCGAAATTTTTACGTACAGTTTTTCCCGTCTTACATAGCTCAAAGAGGATTACTCTCATCGTAGTTGCAAAAGACAGAAACAACACCACTAGACAGGTAGGAAACCAGATTCTATACACACCCCATTATCAACTCTGTTATAAAGTTTTTTTCTCACCCTTAAGCCTGTTCTCACGCCTGCTATTTGCATCCATATTTTATAGCAGAGATACATATATTTATTACTAAACATGATCAAATTATCAAGATTCGAAAGACTTCAAAAGGAGCGCAATGCAATTCTTTTTAAGCCGCTAATTGGAGATTTAACTGACTGTAATGACAAGGACTTTTTAGAGAAAGTAAATGAGATCCAGGAATGGGACAGACCCAGAGATGACTTATTTGTTTGGATTCCGGTTTTGAATAGAATCGACCAGATCCTATCAGACATTGTTGAGAAGTACTCCTACAGCTTTAAAAACTCCAAGAAAACGGCGATCAATTTGGTTGAGATGAACGAGGAAGACGAATGTACATGTATGATTCTGACTGGTTTTACTTGCCGCTTACTCTATAACTCTGAAAATAGGTACATCTACTCATCGCACGATGTAATGAGTGATCTGCTGAATTGTCCCAATTTTAGAGTCAAGTATGGTGCCATTAAGGTTTTGGCAATTGTCGGCGAAAGGTATGTAGTTGCTAGAGAAAGATTCGAAAGCGTTTTCAAAATAGGACTACCTCAATTGAAAAAGAAGGCACTGAAACTTGCTTTAGCCCTACAAACCTCCGCTGTGGATGACAGTGGGGAGCACTTTTCCATCGCTGACTTATATCTAGACAAGAAAAAATACCCATCAAAATGGTCTAGGTTTAAATTCAGCTATTATGGAGGCCAACCCCACAGTGGCAATGGCCATAGCGAAAAGAAAATACACAGACTAGGAGTGCCACAAAATGGCAACTCGTCAATGAAAAAGTTCAATTTGAGTAATGAAGAGTTGAAAAGTTCGAGCTTGCAGCAACTGTTCGATAAAGGAATGGAAGTTATCCCTAATGATCACTGGTACGATTTTTCTTTAAAGGTAACGATTGCAAAGGCCTTTTCTGACGATTCGTCAGATAATATTCAATTGAGGAATCTGATTATACAAACTAAACTAAATGCAGTGGCATTTGTAAACACAGTGTACGTTCCTCCACATGTTAGTTCTAAACTTTTTGAAGTAGACCCATACACGTTCAACTGTCTTACAGAGCTGATTTCGTTGGCCGAACCGTCCATTCCATCTGGAGTAAGATTGGATAGTCTTTTTGCTTTGGAGTGTATATCATTGAAACACGTTTGGTGCTCTGATATTATGAGGAATCTGGGTGGTAATCTAGCCCACGGCACAATGTTCCAGATTTTACGTCAAATTGGCAAGCTACTGAGAGATGAGGAACTAGCATCAAACCAGGAAGAGTTCAGCGAAGAGTATAACGTTAGATTCTTTTATTTGATATCTAACCTTTCGGAGGTGAAAACGCTACATGACTCGTTATTGTCAGCAGGTCTAATACCCTCGCTGCTAGAGATTATATCAGTTAAGGACTCAAAGTTTAGACGAACTCTTGCATCAGCAACTCATCTATTGGAAGCTTTTATCAATGATGCAGAATCTACGACAGAATTTATTAATCACGGTGGTTTCACAACGTTGATCAATACTGTCACAAACCAAGTTCAATACGCTTTAGAACATTCGGATTCTAAGCATGTCATTCCATACCGAGCAAATACCTATTCAATATCTTTTAGGCTTCAAGCATTTATTAGGAGCCTGCTAAAACTGGTGTTGAAACTGCTTAAAACAGACTCTGGCGATAGAATCAGGAATTTGATAGACTCGCCTATATTGAAATCTTTATTGGAAATATTAAAGAATGGAAACATTTTTGGCACTGCATTACTCGGGTTTACCCTTGATATAGTCCAGAGAGTGATTAATTGTGAACCCACAATTTATTCCATTCTTGTCGAAGCAGAAATCATTCCCTACATTCTGGAGAACTTCGATGATTTTATGAAGCCAGATGCAGATTTACTTTATCTCCTACCAGATGTCATCTCTGCCTTATGTTTGAATACCGACGGTTTACAAAAGGTAAAGAGTGGGGGTATAATTGGTAAGTTATTTGATATCATGACGAACGCTGACTACATGCGAGTATTGTCTTGGAAGGAAGAGGCAACTGATTTTGGAACATCCATAGACGAGTTAGCAAGGCATTATCCAGAATTAAAGGAAGACATCCAAGAGTCCTTCTTTAAACTCATTAAGAGAATTCCGAAAAGTCTTCATTTTGGCGTAAAATTTCTGTATGGTGACAACATCGGAGAAAATTTTTTCTATCGCTCCAAAGACGAGCCTGTTGTGAACAAGCAGGAAACTGGTGGGCAGTTGGCTTTTTGGGAAGATCAAGATTCCTCCCCTATCATTGACTTCTTTTCTGATTTTTTCTACGGTATGACTGTTGATAATTCGACTTTGGAAAACTTCACCCAAATTATACCTATTGAAGATCTCATTGCCGCAATCGTCATTGATAGACCGCCCTTTGATTATGCATCTTCACAAGCAATGCTTAACATCACCGATGTTCTCCAAATCTATGATGAACAAAACAAATGCTGCGCTCTGAAATATTTCATGGATGAACTTGAGAAGAGACTCGATCGCATAAACGGCTTCATTTTGTCCGATTGTTCCTCTAGCTTTTTTTTAAACGCTGCAATAAACCGTGATAATTCCGACATAGAGTACGTTATCGGGGAACTGTCTGGTATCTCAGCATTGCTGCATATTATTACCAATGTGTTCATTACGTTGATGGCTCTATCTAGAAACAAAGTTGAAGAGATAATCAAATATTTCGGGTTAGGGAAATTTGAACTCTTAGAAAAACTCGGCTTACTGTTCCAAAAGGCTGCTCTTGAAGAAATGTACCTCAGAGATCATATGCCAAAGGAGGCCGTTACTCAAACTACGCCAGAATCTTTAGGTAACACCCCACCAATTCACATATCAAATTCTAAACCTGCAAAGCGCGAATTAATTGAAGGATACACCTCTGCGAAATTCAAAAATTCATTCCAACTGAGAAGTTTGCTGAATAAAGTGCAATCGAGCACTGCAATCATATACCGATGTTGTTTGAGATTAAGTCACGCCACAACTATGGAACTTCCTTCGGATATGAGGGTTCTGGAATTACGAATTTTCGATACTATTGTTAAGCAGTTAGTCAATTTATTGAAAGAATGCACCACTTCTAGACATGTCTCGTATCTACTTGTTCTGTTACACTTTAACACATACGTTATGAGCTTTCCAAAAACAACGATGACGACAGCTGAAGTATTGCAAACAATCCCCGTTTACCTCTTCTATCAGGAGGGGGGCTGTGATTTATACACCGAATTGCTAGGAAATTTGTTTGCAAAATTGAACTCATATGAAGATCTCGCCGCTATTGAGGAAATTGATTACTTGAAGGATACTCCGGAGGTTTTGACGATGAGTTCGATTATTAATATACTAACATTTTTCAAAAAGTGCACTCGTCAAGAATCGATGGAAAACATCAAGAGTATAAGAGAATTCTACCCTTCACTAAACGACTATAGTGTATCAAAATCTTTGATGAAGCGTTTAAAGATGCTGGCACTTGTGCTACTTCGAGACTTAACTAACGACTATAATTTATTCGACTCCAAAAAGAAGTTGGTACCATATGCTGTATTCAAGCAAATATTAACAATATGGAAAAATGCTTACACCCTGGATCATCAAGCAGATTCAAATGAACTTTTTGAGCTCAAATGGGAGTTAACTGTATCATCGGCAACGAAAGTCCAGCTGCTGGAACAAGTAGGGGTCTCTAGAGAAGCTGCAGAAAAATATTTAGAATCGTCCGATAACAAACTGCCTGCTATCAATGAGTCTGGAATGGAGTTAATCGCAGAAGAGAATCATCAGTCGTACTTTGAATTATGTCAAATGAATAAGGATCACTTAGAACCACAACTGATTCAAGACTCCAAGGTAGCTACTTTAGATCTGGAAAAATTGAGGCGCGAATTTTACTTGGATGGATTCAATGAAAAGGTTTTTGCTGTTTTACCTTTTTATCCTAAACTGGTAAACGCTTTTGCCAAAACGCTTTTACAGATATTCTTGTGTTTGGACGAACCTGTAAAGACGTTTACTGGAGAGATCCTAGGTCGTATCGAGACCACAGGGTTAAAAGATAGCGAAACATTATCATCTTTCATCCATTTGTTCGGGATCTTTTTGAACGAAAATGTTGTATACCAAAGCTCTGAGGAGCTATTAGGAAATTTCGTTGGTTATTTGGTAGAAAACTTATCTCCTGAACATGTAAACACTTCTTGGTTTTCAAAGATACTGTATTGTTACGAGATTATCCTGTCAAAGTCTGAATTACCAATGGTTGAGGAAAGTTGTGATGATCTGAAATTGAGATATCAACTGGTTTCCTTATTGCCTGTCTATCGTATAAGCCAACCAACAAAACAGAAGATATTTGAGGTTCTGATAAGAATGAATGATATTTCGAATTTTTATTCTGCACTGGCCATCTCAAGAATACTTCTTCTCTACTCCAGGGATGAATCATATGCTCAAGATATTATCAGCTCACGGATATTGTACAAAATTTTGAAAGTTATTGGAGCCTTCCAAAAATCGGAGAAAATTAACTACTTGGAATCGTCGTTTCTCCTGTTGGTAAGAAGATGTTTCGAAAGTCAAGAAGTTGTTTCTTCTCTTATCGCGTATGAGTTAAATAAAAGCTTTACAACGAGAACTTTGGGTGACCATCGGGAGAGGGAACGTGATTTACCAGGACTTTTGGAAGAGAAACCTCATATCGTTATGAGGAATCCGAAGAAATTTTCCGATATACTTTGTGAGAACGCCAGGTTTGAGGAGTTTAGTTCAGATGATGTTTTATTGAACTTTAGCATGCGGAGACATTTTGAGTTTGGTATCACGAATGACAAAGATGAAAATGCGACTGCGTCAGGGGGTCATGTTCATTACAGAACTGGTATCGTCCATCTTTTGCTGTCGCAGTTGATGGCGGCTTTTCAAAAGGACTGGATTTCGGAGCCAGCAACTCAGTCTAACATGGAAAATGACCAAAGCGCCAAAAATAATAAACCACAACCTGGAAAAAATCCTGTCTGTGCCTATATGATTTACCTGCTAAAACTACTAGTAGAGTTAGTCAGTAGTTACAAACAGTGTAAATTCGAATTTTTGACTTATGACAGAAGAAATGTTTATGTTGAACGTCCAAAACCAAGGACAACGGCGTTGAATTTTTTTCTATACCAATTGCTTAGCAAGCACACAGAACCTGATCAAAGCCCTCATGAATGCAAAAGGATTGAACTTATTAGTATGCTGGCAAAGTCAGTTGTCGTGGGTTTTATTTCCAGTGTGTTTGATTCAAACATCAAAAAGGCAGATCTAAAAGAAACTGATCCCGATATCACGTTTATTAGGAAATTCACTATCGAAATGCTCATGAAAGCCTTAAAGAGTACCGCAGTATCTTCTAAAACATTGGAGGCTAATGTTAGTACCTTAGACAGCTGGTTTGGGGCCGTTGGATCATTTGTATACGTCCAGGCTCCATATTTGCGTTCATTGATCGATGCTAACAAGGTCGATTCTGATCGGTATCAAATGTGCAGGTTGATGGTTGATCTTAACTTACCTTCAGCGATAACGGAATGCATGTCTCGCTTGGACCTAAATTACCCATTTTGCAAAAAACTATTCAATAGTGCCGTGGAGGCCCTAAACGCAATAAATTCCACGCGAAATGACTTTGCGGACATGTTTAAAGTAGAAAGTCACGACGATGACGTTGAGATGGATGTCGAATCAGAAAGGGAGGAAATTCCTGACATGTTCAAGAATTCAGCATTGGGTATGTATGATTTCGAAGACGTAGAGGAAGATGATCTCGACGATGAGGTAGATGATGAGTCCCTGATTGGTGACGGTGAGGACATCGCATTTGTTGCAAGTGATGAAGGGGGTTACGAGGTTGTCTTCAGTGACGACCATGACGAGGAGCAAAGCGCAGAAGATTCCGTAAGTGATCAATTATCAATGGATAGTGATGGAGCAATTTTTGATGCTCCTGATGATGGTATGGATATTGATGGCAGACATGGGTCAGCTTACTCTGGTGACGATATGCAGTCCTCGAATTACCGAGAAGATTACGACTCTTCTGATGGTAGCGAAGGAGACGTCAGTATCATTGAAGCTGATGAGAATGATTTGGATTCAGAGTTAGAAGTTGATATTAGTGATTTTGATGTTGATGAATCAGACTGGGAATCGGGCCTTTCCGAGCTATCATCTTTAGAAGAAAGTGAAAGTAGTGTTAGCGGAGGTGATAGTGATAATGACGGTTTCACGGATAACCCAGTCCCAGTACGTTTGGGTAATGGGAGAGCTATATGGTCTCTTGGAAATGGCATAGAGTTAGAGGAGGAATTTTCTGATGAAGGAAGGCGAGGCGTTTTCCAAGGCATTGAGCATGTCTTCAATCCGGACGACCATTCTTTGTTTAGGATTCAGAATCTTCCAAACCACATGAGTAACCATCAACGCTCGTTGCATCGCAGGCCTCATGGTTCTCTAATACCCCCCTCATTAACTTTATTGAATGGGGGTAGAAGGAATCAGAGCAATCTCATGAATCCTTTAGGTCCATCTGGATTAGAACAAGTCGAAAATGATATCGCAGACCAATTGACAACTGTTGGCAGTGGTGTCAGACCAAGACAGGGGCGTCCTTATTTTTCTGATGTACTATTTTCTGGCGAATTGTTTGATGATAGGGTGTTAGATGGCATAATATTAAAATCCACCGTGGCAAGATGGAAGGACATTTTCGATATGTTCTACGACTCGAAAAGCTATGCTAATTACTTACTTCCCGTTATTCTTCACAAACTTTTTAAGCCAAGTTTAGAGATGCATCATGAATTAGAAAAACGAGAAGAGGAGAAGCTAGAGAAAATGATTGAAGAACGCATCAAAAAGTCAAAGACAGCGACCGGTAGTCAACATAGGAAAAGCTCTCACTCAGAGGGAGAACCTCATTTGTCAGAAGAAAGTACAGGGAGTTTTGGGAGTTCAGATGTCTCAGCTCCTCAACACACCCACAGCGACCAAGAAATGGTTCAAACTCATGAGCCAGTTTTTGTCAATATTGAGGGTAGTGAGGTTGATATTGGGGGGACAGACATAGATCCAGAATTTTTGAATGCTCTCCCAGACGACATGCGTGCTGAAGTATTTGCTCAACATATCCGAGAGCGCAGAGCAGATGCGATGCATAATCACTTGCACTCGAGAGAAATTGATTCTGACTTCTTGGATGCCATTCCGGACGATATTAGGTTAGAGATATTAGAAGAAGAGGAAGCAGAAACAAGACTAGCAGAAGTAAGAGAAACACTAAATGAAGGATCCGAAGAAGCGTTGGAAGATGGTAACATTGAAGATGTAAGCTCTGTTGATGATGACGAAGATGAGGAAGACCAGATCGAGGAACAGAATGTTGGATCGTCAGTTGGGACGGACAAAGAAAAAAAGAAGACGGATAAAATTTACTTTGAGCCTCTCATTGATAGAACTGGGGTTGCCGCATTGATGAAATCTGTTTTTATCTCCCAACCTTATATCCAACGTGAAACCTATCATGAATTATTTTTTCGGTTATGTGGTAGCAAACAAAACAGGAGTGATATAATTAATATTCTATTGATGATTTTGACAGAAGGAACAAACGATCAATTATCTCTGGAAAAGGTTTACAATCAAATTGCTGTTCGGGCACAGGGCAATAACAAAGTACAACCTCAGATTTCACGGCAACTACCCCCTGATTGCACACCATTAATTGTTGCTAATCAAGCGATTGAAATACTTCAGTACTTGATAGACTCCGACTCAAAGCTCAAGTTCTTTTTTGTTACTAAGCATGAAAACTTGCTGGTAAACAAGGGTAAGAGAGATATATTTACTGAGAATGAAAAGCTGCCCATCAGGCATCTTTTCTCACTGCTTGATAGGAAGTTGATTACTGATGAAACTGTCTTGATGGATTTGTTGACAAGCATTTTACAAATCTGCACTAAACCAATACCTGCTATGGTAAAGGCAAGTAACCAGAACGAGTCTTCAAAAAAGAAATTTGAGGCTCCATCACTTGACAGAACTGAACTGAACAAGATAGTGTCTATTATCACATTGGACAGCTGTAACACCAAGGTTTTCCAACAAACACTGAATGTTATTTTCAACATTTCTGTGCTCAAGGATTCTGTTGATGTTTTTACCGCAGAATTAGTCGCTCTTGCAAGCACCACGTCGGAAGTGCTGATAAATGATATTCAGGCGCTTATGACTGAGGTGAACAAAGCAACCTCTAATACAGAACTTGATGTTGAATTGGTTCAAAAGTTGACTTTGCCAAGTTCGGAGCAAGCTAAGCTATTGAAGGTTTTAACTGCTGTTGATTATCTTTATACGCATAAGAAGAAACATCAAGAGTACAATCCAACTCAATTATCTGATCTTTACAATAAGATGAATCTTGGGGATGTGTGGTCATCATTGAGTAATTGTATGCTTGAGTTTGAAAAGAAAAAGGATCTGACAACGTCTGCCACTGTACTCCTTCCGTGTATTGAGACATTGATGGTGGTCTGCAAGCACGTTAAAATTGTTGATGTCAAGGTGACCAAGTTCGAGGAGGGGAAGAACTTGCAGCTCAAATCACTTTCAGTTGAAGAACTCTTTTTCCCGTTCACCGACCTTCACAAAAAATTACTTAATCAAATGATTCGCTCAAATCCAAAATTAATGAGCGGGCCGTTTTCTTTATTGGTGAAGAACCCAAAGATCTTAGACTTTGATAATAAGAGGTACTATTTCACTGCAAAACTAAAATCGGATAATCAAGATCGACCCAAACTTCCAATTACCGTGAGAAGGGAGCAAGTATTCTTAGATTCCTACAGATCACTGTTTTTCAAAACAAATGAAGAGATTAAACGATCCAAACTTGATATTACTTTTAAGGGAGAAAGCGGGGTTGATGCTGGTGGTGTCACCCGTGAATGGTACCAAGTCCTGTCCAGACAAATGTTTAATCCTGACTACGCCTTATTCTTGCCTGTTGCCTCAGATGTAACCACCTTCCACCCAAACAGAACATCTGGCATAAATCCAGAGCATCTTTCGTTTTTCAAATTTATTGGGATGATTATTGGTAAGGCCATTCGGGATCAATGCTTCCTCGATTGCCATTTCAGTAGGGAGGTCTACAAGAACATTCTCGGAAAGCCTGTCTCTTTGAAAGATATGGAGTCTTTGGACCCAGATTACTATAAATCACTAGTCTGGATACTAGAAAATGATATTACTGATATAATTGACGAAACGTTTTCCGTGGAAACAGACGATTATGGTGAACATACAGTGGTTGATTTGATAGAGAATGGGAGAAATATTCCAGTGACTGAACAGAATAAGCAACAGTATGTGAGAAGCATAATTGAATTTAAACTTCACCTGTCTGTTAAGGAACAAATGGATAATTTCTTGGATGGTTTTTATGCATTGATACCCAAGGATTTAATCTCTATTTTTGATGAACAAGAAATTGAGTTGTTAATCAGTGGTCTGCCAGATATTGATGTTGATGACTGGAAAAATAACACGACTTATGTCAATTACACCTCCACCTGTAAACAAGTGAACTACTTCTGGAGGGCGGTGAGGTCATTTGAGGCAGAGGAAAGGGCAAAATTACTTCAGTTTGTTACTGGTACAAGTAAAGTGCCACTCAACGGTTTCAAGGAATTAAGCGGGGTCAGCGGAGTCTGCAAGTTTTCGATTCACAGAGACTATGGGTCTACGGAAAGACTACCGTCCTCGCATACGTGCTTTAACCAGCTAAATCTTCCAGCCTACAACTCCTACGAAACATTACGTGGGTCATTATTATTATCCATCAATGAGGGCCACGAAGGTTTTGGGTTAGCTTGAACTACATATCCTATAATTACCTCAGTATTTATGCATTTTGAGAACTAGTTGGGTATATTAGCACTTTATTCTTTTCCACATCCGAACCCATGGAAAGAAGTGGTGAAATGGGCCGCTCATATATAACATAATTCAATAATAGCATTCCAAATTGAAGTTCTTGATGAGTAGGGGGTACCTTTTTAATATGTGATGTCCTCCTTGTTTTGTAGCTTTGTTAATGCAATCTCAACTCTTCCAAAACCTCAAGCGGAAATGACGTCTAAAAACTTTACATCTTACATTGTGTATTCTTTGAAGCGAATTTTTTGTCCAAAAGTATAGTGAGTTTGAAGCCATTTGCCCGAATATGAATATGTTACTGGAGAGTTTTGCTGAATATAGAAAATGACTATTATAGGGGTGATAAGATATCATCATAGGCATAAACATTATATGAAACGAGAATGAAACGTGGCAACTATAGTGATACGTGGCAACTATGAAACGTATAACAATAGTGCCACGTATGTCGCACTATGAAACATAATCCTATTCTGAGAATATCTGGGAAATTCTCACATATATAAAGACTAGTTATATCTATAGTATCGGTCTCTATCTTTCTGGACATACAGAAGAGACCATCGAACCTTATACCTATATAGTATAACTAAGAAGTCAATTTATCTAAGTCATCTCTCATACTCTACTTAAAATGGATAGTCACGGCGAGAAAGACAATATCCAACAAATAATGACAAGGAAAAACTCCTAGAAAATTCCTTAATCTACATGGAATACTTTCACTAAGTGATCATTATGCCACTGAAGCATTTACCTTCAATCATTGTACTCATCGGATATGATTGTGTCCTTAGTCCGGTAGCTTGCACACACACAAAATTCTCGGACATCACGTGAACAACGATTATTAATTACTTAAGATCATATCAAAGTGAACTTTACATTTTCGCCATTGAATAACAGTTTTCTTCACACTTTGAACATAAAAAAAGAGCTAGCCACCTACGCGACCAAGACACCCTTCATGACGCATACTGCTGAGTTTCTGGACATTGAGGAAACTTCAATCTCATCAGT